>NC_069501.1:922652250-922952250 GCF_027579735.1 Bombina bombina | reverse complement strand
GTCAATTTTTCCACTCGTCCCCAGTATATTTAGCTATTCTTCAATCAGCAAGTAACAGTGGTAAAACGCTAATTGCTAAATACTGGAAACAAGATCAGATACCTACAGTAGCCCAATGGGTAGATAATATGCAGAAAACCATACAATTAGAAGAATTCCACAACACCAATCATTTTTTCTTGAGATACTCTTTACTTGGAAATATTATATCCATAACAAATATACAAAACAATCCATTAGCATGTGATTTCACACATGCTGGTTTAGAAATTTCTTTACTCCACACCTCGGGTGTTTTATGTACAAATTGGATTTATGTGAATGCTGACAATCTTTCTTTTCTTCCATTCTTTTCATTCTTTCTTTATCTTCACACTTTTGAAATATAAAAATAAGGTATTATTTCTTGTTACAACAGATATGTATCCAATATTCACTTTGAATGTCTGACAATAATGTTATATTTCTGTATTTAATTTACGCATGCACCTGACTATTCAATGTTGTATAAGCTTTTAATTGCTTAAGGCAATTTTTTTTTACAATCCTTAGAGAAATAAAGATAGTTCAGAATGTAGTAATTACAGATCCATTTAATTACTAATAAATATTATAACATCTATGCAAAAGTTGTAGATGATAGATTATTACTATTAATTTCCCATTTAATAAATGTTGACCAAGTTGGGTTTATTGTTAGTACACTGGATTTATAGATAAAGGCTTTATAGATTATATACTTCCATTATAAGAGATGTTAAATTAAAAAATAAAATCTTCCATCAAATGTTTAATTATACATTGTAAAAAAAAACTATGTAATTAAAAAAAATTTTTTTTTCTGATTTTTAATTAATTTATTATTAACTATTAAAATTGTGGTTTATCCACTGCCCACAGGGAGGATGGAGTCTATTGTGCAGAACTGTGGCGCTGCAATATGCTAGACACTTATTGCTTGATCAGTGTGGGAGCTCATTTATATCTGTTTCGAATTAACCACAGCTGTATAAATATGATAAATATACTTTAAAGGGATATTAAGCACACTGAGATTGTAATATACTATTTTAATTATGTGTAGTACAAAAGCATTTACAATATACAGTACTTTCATTATTAATTGTCATTGTTTCCTGTAATTCTGAAACATGCATGCTTTCTAATTCCTTTTGGAATTGGAAGTGGAGACTTCAGACTAATATATTCCACACAGTCATTTTTGGAGACATTAGTGACTCATTTATAGTTGTCCATGATTTGCCTTAGCAGAGGAGATTAGGTTAAACCTAGGTTACAACATGGCAGTACCCATTAATTTATGGATGCTTAAATGTTAAACTTATTTCTTTGGCATTTAAACAATATATATATTTTTTATTTTGCAAAAGTAGAATCTCTACACTTATCTTGTAAAATGTGACTTAGAGCAGTGGTTGACAAATATGTTCAAAAATTTGGAGCCAGTAAGAATATTTATAAGCCAAGTATATTTTAGGAGCCAGACAGTTGGATAATAACCCAAAAAGTTAGGAGCCAGGGGTAAAATTCTAGGAGCGACGAGCGAGTAACTCCCAGGCTCCTGGATTTGTCGAGCACTGATTTAGAGTATATACAAATGTACTTAGTATGATCAGATTGCATCAAAAGTTACACAGCATAAAACAGATACATTAAAAATATAACACAATATGAGTCTAGTATTGAGAAGATTACCACAAAAAAAGAAAAAGGGGAAGAGGGGAAGAAAGGGTGTGGAACTTCCTCCATGCATTAAAGTTAAACTTTCATAACATAGATAGAGCGCAGAATTTTAGAAAATTGTATTAACAAAATACACTTCGCCTTTTTATACACACAATTTCTGTGGCACCAGCTCCAACTGAGCATGTGCAAAAGTTTACAGTGCGTACATATCTGAAACTGTAATTGGCTGATGGTTGTCACATGATATAGTGGGCAGGAAAATAAAAGGTTTTAAATTCTATTTAAAATTAAATCTACTGATAATATGAAATTCCGAGCAAGTGCTATTGCATTGCCCTTTTATTATGCATTTACAATTATACAAGTTTACTGTATTTAATGACCCTTTAACATTTATAATCATAAACAAGTCTTGCACTCCCATATTTTAAATATGGCAACCTTCCATCGTCATGTTATTCTCAGGCTAATCTTTGCTTTGAATGCATCATTCAATCAAATGTTTATTAACCCCTTAACGACCGACGACGTATGCCATACGTCCTCAAAAAAAAAGCACTTAACGACCGAGGACGTATGGCATACGTCGTCGGTTTAACAGAGCACTGGAAGCGATCGAAATCGCTTCCAGCTGCTCTAACAGTATTGCAGGCTTGCCTTGATGTCTAGGCATCCTGCAATACTGTTCCCGAGTGCTGGGACCGGATTGATCACTCCCCCACGAGTGATCACTTCCGGTTTCGCTCCACGTGGAGCCCGGCAGTGTTTCAGAGCATCGGAAGCGATCGGACACGCTTCCGATGCTCTGCTTGTTTGATAAGTGCCTCGGTGGGTCGAGGCACTTAGTTAGTTGTAAATTAAAATAAAAAAAAATAAAAAAATAAAAACGATTAAAATAAAAAAAGCCCTAAATAGCCCCCCCCCCTCCCCCTTCACTAGGCATCCAAGATGGCGATGCCCAGTGCATCATGGGGCCTCTGGGGGTGTCCCTAGCCTGCATCATCATAGGGGCAAGCTAGGGTCACCCAATCTGAGCCTCCCACCCTAAAAAAAATAATAATAATAAAATACCCCATTTGTCTGATCATGTCAATATTTGTAAATATTGACTATGATCAGTGTGGATCTCCCTCCCTCTCCTCACTTGCCATTTTGTTGGAGAGAGAGAGAGACCTGTATTTAGCAGAGAGAGAGATTTATTTCTTTTATTTGTTAAAAAATATAGAACCAAAGGCTCTTTTCAGAGCCATTAACCCCTAGCTTGCCAGTGATCACTATATATCACTGGCAGTAGCATAGGTGCACTTTTTTTTTGCTGCATTTTGCTGTCTGTGCATTTTTTTAGGGGTTAATTTTGTTGTTGTAATTTTTTAAAAACCCAAAGGCTCTTTTCAGAAACATTTAGTTAATTTAATTTAATTTTCAGAGCCATTAACCCCTAGCTTGCCAGTGATCGCTATAAATCACTGGCAGTTGCATAGCTGTACTTTTTTGCTGTCTGTGCATTTTTTTAGGGGTTAATTTTGTTGTAATTTTTTAAAAACCCAAAGGCTCTTTTCAGAAACATTTAGTTAATTTAATTTAATTTTCAGAGCCATTAACCCCTAGCTTGCCAGTGATCGCTATAAATCACTGGCAGTTGCATAGCTGTACTTTTTTGCTGTCTGTGCATTTTTTTAGGGGTTAATTTTGTTGTTGTAATTTTTTAAAAACCCAAAGGCTCTTTTCAGAAACATTTAGTTAATTTAATTTTCAGAGCCATTAACCCCTAGCTTGCCAGTGATCGCTATAAATCACTGGCAGTAGCATAGCTGTACTTTTTTGCTAGTTAATTTAGTTAATTAATTTAGTTAATTTAATTTAATTTTCAGAGCCATTAACCCCTAGCTTGCCAGTGATCACTATATATCACTGGCAGTAGCATAGGTGCACTTTTTTTTTGCTGCATTTTGCTGTCTGTGCATTTTTTTAGGGGTTAATTTTGTTGTTGTAATTTTTTAAAAACCCAAAGGCTCTTTTCAGAAACATTTAGTTAATTTAATTTAATTTTCAGAGCCATTAACCACTAGCTTGCCAGTGATCGCTATAAATCACTGGCAGTTGCATAGCTGTACTTTTTTGCTGTCTGTGCATTTTTTTAGGGGTTAATTTTGTTGTAATTTTTTAAAAACCCAAAGGCTCTTTTCAGAAACATTTAGTTAATTTAATTTAATTTTCAGAGCCATTAACCCCTAGCTTGCCAGTGATCGCTATAAATCACTGGCAGTTGCATAGCTGTACTTTTTTGCTGTCTGTGCATTTTTTTAGGGGTTAATTTTGTTGTTGTAATTTTTTAAAAACCCAAAGGCTCTTTTCAGAAACATTTAGTTAATTTAATTTTCAGAGCCATTAACCCCTAGCTTGCCAGTGATCGCTATAAATCACTGACAGTAGCATAGCTGTACTTTTTTGCTAGTTAATTTAGTTAATTAATTTAGTTAATTTAATTTAATTTTCAGAGCCATTAACCCCTAGCTTGCCAGTGATCGCTATAAATCACTGGCAGTTGCATAGCTGTACTTTTTTGCTGTCTGTGCATTTTTTTTAGGGGTTAATTTTGTTGTTGTAATTTTTTAAAAACCCAAAGTCTCTTTTCAGAAACATTTAGTTAATTTAATTTAATTTTCAGAGCCATTAACCCCTAGCTTGCCAGTGATCGCTATAAATCACTGGCAGTAGCATAGCTGTACTTTTTTGCTAGTTAATTTAGTTAATTAATTTAGTTAATTTAATTTAATTTTCAGAGCCATTAACCCCTAGCTTGCCAGTGATCGCTATAAATCACTGGCAGTTGCATAGCTGTACTTTTTTGCTGTCTGTGCATTTTTTTAGGGGTTAATTTTGTTGTTGTAATTTTTTAAAAACCCAAAGGCTCTTTTCAGAAACATTTAGTTAATTTAATTTAATTTTCAGAGCCATTAACCTCTAGCTTGCCAGTGATCGCTATAAATCACTGGCAGTAGCATAGCTGTACATTTTTGCTAGTTAATTTAGTTAATTAATTTAGTTAATTTAATTTTTTTTAGTAATTGTTTTCTGTGACAGATACAAAAATGTCACAGAAAAGATATAGTGCTGAGGAGGCGTATGCCATCCTTGCGTCAGAGTCAGATGCCTCTATTTCTGACTCAGACCCCAATTTTGACCCTGCCATGTGCTCAGATACATCACTAGATGCAGTCTCAACTGATAGTGATGTATCTGTGGCTGCTAGACCCCTGCCAGCCCCCCTGCTAGCCCCCCTGCCAGAAGGAGGCGTGTTGCTGCCATTGCTGCTGAAGAGTGGGTAACGCCTCATCTCCAGAGGCCAGATATCCCACCCTTCACAGCAAATGCTGGCATAAATATAGATGTGGCAGGTTTTAGCCCCCAGCAGTTTCTGGAAGTGTTTCTGGGCGATGATATATTGGGGAACATTGTCGCCCAAACTAATTTATATGCCCATCAGTTCCGTGCTGCAAAGCCTGGAACATATTTGGCAAAGCAGCAATGGGCCCCCATCAATGTGCCAGAATTCAAAAAATTCTGGGCATTGACTATGCTGATGGGCATCATAAAGAAACCCTCCATTCGCTCCTACTGGAGTACTAGCCCCATCTGCTCTACCCCCATTTTCTCCCAGACTATGTCGAGGAAGAGGTATGAAATGATTCTGCATTTCATGCACTTCAGCGACAACAGCCTGTGCCCCCCTAGGGAGCATCCCCAATTTGACAGGCTGTATAAAATCCGCCCCTGATAACCCACTTTTCTGCCAGGTTTGCAGAGGCTTATACACCTGGAAGGAATATATGCGTTGATGAATCCCTAATGAAGTATAAGGGAAGGCTGGGATTCAAGCAGTATATTCCTTCCAAACGCTCCAGATATGGGGTAAAGGTGTATAAGCTCTGTGACAGCGAGACTGGGTATACTCAGGCCTTCCGGGTGTATGAGGGAAAGGATAGCCACCTTGACCCTCCAGGTTGCCCAGAACATATGGGAACCACTGGCAAGATTGTCTGGGACCTGATATTACCCCTAATGAACAAAGGGTATCACTTGTACTTAGACAATTTTTATACAAGTGTCCTTTTGTTCAAGCTACTGTATTGCTTTGATACAGTAGCTTGCGGTACAATTAAAAAGAACCACGCAGGTTTCCCAGGACAGCTTGTACGCACCCGGCTACGAAGGGGGGAGACCTCAGCTCTGCGCCAAGAGGAGCTGTTGGCACTGAAGTACAGAGACAAGAAGGATGTATACCTTCTTACCACCATCCACACAGAGAGGACGGTGGCGGTTTCTGTACGTGGCAGAGCTGAGATCATAAGGAAGCCAGTGTGCATCAAGTCTTATAACCGGCATATGGGTGGGGTTGATCTGGCTGATCAGCTGCTGCAGCCCTACCTAATTATGCGGAAGACAAGGGCCTGGTACAAAAAGGTTGCAATTTACCTAATGCAGATTGCAACCCACAACGCTTTTTTGTTGTTCAAAAAAGCAAACCCCAGAGTTAAAAAGACTTTTTTACAGTTTCAGCTCCAGATTATTACGGGGATTTTGTACCATGATGCACCTGCTCCCCGGGCGGTGATGGGAGAGAGCAGAGTTGGGGCTACCCATTTTATTTTTAAAATCCCCCCTACTGCCACAAAGCAGAAACCACAAAAAAAATGCAGAGTCTGTACCAAGAGGGGGAAGAGAAGGGACACCATATATTACTGTCCTGATTGCCCTGGACAGCCTGCACTCTGCATTGGGGACTGCTTCAAGCGGTACCATACAATGGTCAATTTTTAAAAAAATAAATACATTTGCTGTTACATATATATATATATATATTTTTTTTGGTTATGTTTACAGTTAGATGTTTTTTTGTTTTTTTTACTTTTACTGTGCCAGATTTTTACATTTCACTACTCTATTTTTTTCTAAAATTGGGCCTGTTTTTTTTTTAACCAAAACCCCTGTCAAACCTATGCATGGGGGACATAGGTGTTCTCAGGGTGCCTTGCAGAAAACAACCTGAAGTATGTTTTTGTAATAACTTACAACAGTCTCTCCTAAATTATAGTCAAAAAGCAATGTGTCTGTAAAAATGAAAATTGAAAAATTACCACCATACACTTTCTCCAATTTTTTGGGCTAAAACGGTTGCTTCAAAGGCATCAAAGCACACCATATACAATACCTTGGGGTGTCAACATTTAAAAAATATACACTTTGAATGCAATAAATAAAAGTGGGGTATGCGATAGGCCCCAAACTAAAGATAGGCCTATCAGAAGAAATACTCTCATTTTTAATAACTAAAATCACAAGTCATAAAATTGTAACACAACCTTCCCAAAATCCTGGCAAACCTATGCATGGGGGGCATAGGTGTACTCAGGGTGCCTTGCAGAAAACAACCTGAAGTATTCTTTTGCAATAACTTACAACAATCTCTCCTAAATCATAGTCAAAAAGCAATGTGTCTGTAAAAATGAAAATTGAAAAATTACCACCATATACTTTCTCCAATTTTTTGGGCTAAAACGGTTGCTTCAAAGGCATCAAAGCACACCATATACAATACCTTGGGGTGTCAACATTTAAAAAATATACACTTTGAATGCAATAAATAAAAGTGGGGCATGTGATAGGCCCCAAACTAAAGATAGGCCTATCAGAAGAAATACTCTCATTTTTAATAACTAAAATCATGTAACATAACCTTCCCAAAATCCTGGCAAACCTATGCATGGGGGGCATAGGTGTACTCAGGGTGCCTTGCAGAAAACAACCTGAAGTATTCTTTTGCAATAACTTACAACAGTCTCTCCTAAATCATAGTGAAAAAGCAATGTGTCTGTAACAATGAAAATTGAAAAATTACCACCATATACTTTCTCCAATTTTTTGGGCTAAAACGGTTGCATCAAAGTCATCAAACCACTCCATGTATAATACCTTGGGGGGTCAACTTTTTAAATATAATCACATTTATGGAAAACAAATAAATTGGGGTATGTTAAAAGACCCCCAAAAAAGACGATAGGCAAAGAAAATATGTTAAATGTGAAAAAAAATCACAAACACATGTCAGACATTTGGCATTGCACCGCCCAAACAAGCCACCAAACCTATGCATAGGTGGTATCACTGAACTCAGGAGATGTTGGTGACCACATATTGGTGTCTTCTTTGGTAGTAACACATAACAGGAGCTGTGAATCCATGTCTAAAGTACAATGTATGTGAAAAATAACACAAAGAAATGAATGCCCAATAGTTTGACAAAGACTAGTGGTTGAATTAGTGTATGGAAAGTGTTAAAACACCTGCATTTGAAATACCCTAGGATGTCTACTTTTCAAAAATATAAGGTTTTATGGGGGTAAATTACATTGGCTGGCTTCAGAAATGTCTTAAATAGAACATGGGTGCATGGGATGTGAAAAGGGGAAGTGTAAAAAATGGAATGCGCTTCCTAAAAATAAGGCCTTCTAGCCCCCAGAGAACCCAACACACCTATACATGGGTGGTATCACTGTACTCAGGAGATGTTGTTGAATACATATTGAGGTGTTTTTTGGCAGTAACACATAATAGGAACTGGGAATCCATGCCTAAAGTACAATGTGTGTGAAAAATAACACAAAAAAAATGACTACCCAAAAGTTTGACAAAGACTGGTGGTTAAATAAGTTCATGGAAAGTGTGAAAATACCAGCATTTCAAATACCCTAGGGGGTCTACTTCTCAAAAATATATGGTTTTATGGGGGTAAATTTCATTGACCGGCTTCAGAAATGTCCCAAATAGGACATGGGTGCATGATGACCGATGTGAAAATTCCAAATTGAAAAACTGGAATGCGCTTCCTAAAAATAAGGCCTTCTAGCCCCCAGAGAACCCAACACACCTATACATAGGTGGTATCACTGTACTCAGGAGATGTTGTTGAACACATATTGAGGTGCTTTTTGGCAGTAACACATAACAGGAACTGAGAATCCATGCCTAAAATACAATGTGTGTGAAAAATAACACAAAAAAATGACTACCCAAAAGTTTGACAAAGACTGGTGGTTGAATTAGTGCATGGAAAGTGTTAAAATACCAGCATTTGAAATACCCTAGGGTGTCTACTTTTCAAAAATATATGGTTTGATGGGGGTAAATTCCATTGGCCAGCTTCAGAAATGTCCCAAATAGGACATGGGTGCATGATGACCGATGTGAAAATTCCAAGTTGAAAAACTGGAATGCGCTTCCTAAAATTAAGGCCTTTTAGCCCCCAGAGAACCCGACACACCTATACATGGGTGGTATCACTGTACTCAGGAGATGTTGTTGAACACATATTGAGGTGTTTTTTGGTAGTAACACATAACAGGAACTGAGAATCCATGCCTAAAGTACAATGTGTGTGAAAAATAACACAAAATAATGACTACCCAAAAGTTTGACAAAGACTGGTGGTTGAATTAGTGCATGGAAAGTGTTAAAATACAAGCATTTGAAATACCCTAGGGTGTCTACTTTTCAAAAATATATGGTTTGATGGGGGTAAATTCCATTGACCAGCTTCAGAAATGTCCCAAATAGGACATGGGTGCATGATGACCGATGTGAAAATTCCAAGTTGAAAAACTGGAATGCGCTTCCTAAAATTAAGGCCTTTTAGCCCCCAGAGAACCCGACACACCTATACATGGGTGGTATCACTGTACTCAGGAGATGTTGTTGAACACATATTGAGGTTTTTTTTGGTAGTAACACATAACAGGAACTGAGAATCCATGCCTAAAGTACAATGTGTGTGAAAAATAACACAAAATAATGACTACCCAAAAGTTTGACAAAGACTGGTGGTTGAATTAGTGCATGGAAAGTGTTAAAATACAAGCATTTGAAATACCCTAGGGTGTCTACTTTTCAAAAATATATGGTTTGATGGGGGTAAATTCCATTGACCAGCTTCAGAAATGTCCCAAATAGGACATGGGTGCATGATGACCGATGTGAAAATTCCAAGTTGAAAAACTGGAATGCGCTTCCTAAAATTAAGGCCTTTTAGCCCCCAGAGAACCCGACACACCAATACATGGGTGGTATCACTGTACTCAGGAGATGTTGTTGAACACATATTGAGGTTTTTTTTGGTAGTAACACATAACAGGAACTGAGAATCCATGCCTAAAGTACAATGTGTGTGAAAAATAACACAAAATAATGACTACCCAAAAGTTTGACAAAGACTGGTGGTTGAATTAGTGCATGGAAAGTGTTAAAATACAAGCATTTGAAATACCCTAGGGTGTCTACTTTTCAAAAATATATGGTTTGATGGGGGTAAATTCCATTGACCAGCTTCAGAAATGTCCCAAATAGGACATGGGTGCATGATGACCGATGTGAAAATTCCAAGTTGGAAAACTGGAATGCGCTTCCTAAAATTAAGGCCTTTTAGCCCCCAGAGAACCCGACACACCTATACATGGGTGGTATCACTGTACTCAGGAGATGTTGTTGAACACATATTGAGGTTTTTTTTGGTAGTAACACATAACAGGAACTGAGAATCCATGCCTAAAGTACAATGTGTGTGAAAAATAACACAAAATAATGACTACCCAAAAGTTTGACAAAGACTGGTGGTTGAATTAGTGCATGGAAAGTGTTAAAATACAAGCATTTGAAATACCCTAGGGTGTCTACTTTTCAAAAATATATGGTTTGATGGGGGTAAATTCCATTGACCAGCTTCAGAAATGTCCCAAATAGGACATGGGTGCATGATGACCGATGTGAAAATTCCAAGTTGAAAAACTGGAATGCGCTTCCTAAAATTAAGGCCTTTTAGCCCCCAGAGAACCCGACACACCTATACATGGGTGGTATCACTGTACTCAGGAGATGTTGTTGAACACATATTGAGGTTTTTTTTGGTAGTAACACATAACAGGAACTGAGAATCCATGCCTAAAGTACAATGTGTGTGAAAAATAACACAAAATAATGACTACCCAAAAGTTTGACAAAGACTGGTGGTTGAATTAGTGCATGGAAAGTGTTAAAATACAAGCATTTGAAATACCCTAGGGTGTCTACTTTTCAAAAATATATGGTTTGATGGGGGTAAATTCCATTGACCAGCTTCAGAAATGTCCCAAATAGGACATGGGTTCATGATGACCGATGTGAAAATTCCAAGTTGAAAAACTGGAATGCGCTTCCTAAAATTAAGGCCTTTTAGCCCCCAGAGAACCCGACACACCTATACATGGGTGGTATCACTGTACTCAGGAGATGTTGTTGAACACATATTGAGGTTTTTTTTGGTAGTAACACCTAACAGGAACTGAGAATCCATGCCTAAAGTACAATGTGTGTGAAAAATAACACAAAATAATGACTACCCAAAAGTTTGACAAAGACTGGTGGTTGAATTAGTGCATGGAAAGTGTTAAAATACAAGCATTTGAAATACCCTAGGGTGTCTACTTTTCAAAAATATATGGTTTGATGGGGGTAAATTCCATTGACCAGCTTCAGAGATGTCCCAAATAGGACATGGGTGCATGATGACCGATGTGAAAATTCCAAGTTGAAAAACTGGAATGCGTTTCCTAAAATTAAGGCCTTTTAGCCCCCAGAGAACCCGACACACCTATACATGGGTGGTATCACTGTACTCAGGAGATGTTGTTGAACACATATTGAGGGGTTTTTTGGTAGTAACACATAACAGGAACTGAGAATCCATGCCTAAAGTACAATGTGTGTGAAAAATAACACAAAATAATGACTACCCAAAAGTTTGACAAAGACTGGTGGTTGAATTAGTGCATGGAAAGTGTTAAAATACAAGCATTTGAAATACCCTAGGGTGTCTACTTTTCAAAAATATATGGTTTGATGGGGGTAAATTCCATTGACCAGCTTCAGAAATGTCCCAAATAGGACATGGGTGCATGATGACCGATGTGAAAATTCCAAGTTGAAAAACTGGAATGCGCTTCCTAAAATTAAGGCCTTTTAGCCCCCAGAGAACCCGACACACCTATACATGGGTGGTATCACTGTACTCAGGAGATGTTGTTGAACACATATTGAGGTTTTTTTTGGTAGTAACACATAACAGGAACTGAGAATCCATGCCTAAAGTACAATGTGTGTGAAAAATAACACAAAATAATGACTACCCAAAAGTTTGACAAAGACTGGTGGTTGAATTAGTGCATGGAAAGTGTTAAAATACAAGCATTTGAAATACCCTAGGGTGTCTACTTTTCAAAAATATATGGTTTGATGGGGGTAAATTCCATTGACCAGCTTCAGAAATGTCCCAAATAGGACATGGGTGCATGATGACCTATGTGAAAATTCCAAGTTGAAAAACTGGAATGCGCTCCCTAAAAATAAGAGCTTTTAGCCCCCCGAGAACCCGACACACCTATACATGGGTGGTATCACTGTACCCAGGAGATGCTGCTGAAGACATATGAGGGTGTTATTTGGCAGTAACCCTTAATATTATCAGTAAATGTATTCTTAAATTGCTATTTTGTCAAAAAATCAAATTATTTTTTCCCCCCCCCCCAAACTTTGGCATAGATTGGTGGTAAAATGGTTGCATGAAAAAAGTCAAAATACCCCAAGTTTAATACCTTAGGTTGTCTTCTTTTAAAAAATATATACATTTGAAGGGTTATTCAGGGATTCATGACAGATATTGGTGTTACAATGTAACTATCGCCAATTTTGAAAAAACATGGTTTTGAAATAGCAAAGTGCTACTTGTACTTATTGCCCTATAACTTGCAAAAAAAGCAAAGAACATGTAAAAATTGGGTATTTATAAACTCAGGACAAAATTTAGAAACTGTTTAGCATTGGTATTTTATGGTGGTTGTAGATGTGTAAGAGATTTTGGGGCTCAAAGTTAGAAAAAGTGCATTTTTTTTCATTTTTTCCTCATATTTTATATTTTTTTTTATAGTAAATTATAAGATATGATGAAAATAATCATATCTTTAGAAAGTCCATTTAATGGCGAGAAAAACAGTATATAATATGTGTGGGTACAGTAAATGAGTAAGAGGAAAATTACAGTTAAACACAAACATCGCAGAAATGCAAAAATAGCCTTGGTCCCAGATGGTCAACAAATTGAAAAGTTGTCTGGTCACTAAGAGGTTAAGGGCCAGATTCCGAGTGGAGCGCTAAAAGTTACATGCAAGCGAAAAGGGGTTTATCACAGATGTTTGCACGCGTCGGGTTTATTGCTTGAATTACAAGTTGAAAGTAAACACAATTGCTTGAGTGCAATTGAAGTTAAAGAGCGTCGGGATAGTTGGTTTATCACTCTCAATTCACTTTCAGTCCTGGGTGCTCAGCAAAATAGGTTAAAAGCATCAAAGAAAAACAGCAGGCACTCTTAATGATATAAGTCTGAAGACGGGGGTAAAACCCCGAAACGTCACTTTATGGAGTAAATATTTGTGATATAATACGGAGAGTGGCTGCTGTTTTTCTTTGATGCTTATATATATATATATATATATGCTTATATGTGTGTACGTATGTATTTATGTGTTGATACATCTGTATATATATGTATATACAGACATATATACACATATAAAGACATCAATACATATGTATACACATATAGACACTAATATAAGTGCATTCGAGTCCTTTGCAGTCAAGTAGATGAAAACATGGAAAATCATATTTATGCAATATTTATATTTAATAAAGTGTGATACTGTGTATTTACTGTAAATATTTCACATTTAAATGTTCTGCACATAGCAGTATGTTCTATGTATTTGTAAATAGATATTTCTATATATATATCTGTACATATCTATACCTATAATTATCTATCTATCTATCTATCTATCTATCTATCTATCTATCTATCTATCTATCTATATGTATAGATATATATTGTACCAAAATGCCATCAGATATATGAAGAAATATGTATTTATGAACATTAGAATGTGAAATATTCAAATTTTCATGTAGGGTTAGCGTACATATATGCAATTGCGCACTAGTAGAGTGATATATATATATATATATACATTTTTTTATTCTTTTTATTGAAAGAGGAACAGATATACATGACAATCGTTAGGAGTTACTTCATATTGAACAGTGTACATTGATACAATATTAACCAAACAATTGTCAGCGGTAATGCAAGATTTCAGTTAGCCAACTCATGCGCTGGATTCTCCCTTTCAAGATTGTATATCTTAAATACAATCCTTAAGTAATAAACAGTAGCTAAACAATGAACTAAATAGGCAGCACATATAGGTTTTCTGCCAAAGTGTTTTGTGTAACAACAGGATTCAGCAAGTGGAGGTCAGAGGAAAAAAAAGGGGAGGGTCGGGGCAATGGATTTTCACATATTCTACTCTTAAGAAGTCTTCTAGGAATATGGTGGTATCTTGAAATGGTAAAATAATTTGTCTCTGTATTTCAACCTTAAATATTAGGATTAGTCGCCGCCATTTTGGTAGGAAGAGATTTAGGGGCCGAAATTATCAAGCTCCTAATGGCTCGCCGGAAACAGCAGTTATGAAGCAGCGGTCTAAATACTGATGCTCCATAATTTGTCCATTGCATCTGAGGCTGCAGTCTTCAATCAACCCGGTCCTATACGATCAGCCTGATTGACACCCCTGCTAGCGGCCGCGAATCTGCAGGGGGTGTGTCATGAACCACCTGTATCATCATTCCACCTTTATCTGTTTCTCAGACATCTAGCAATACCACCTTAACTGCTAATTAGACTTCCTGTTTGATTATAAATACTTAATTCTGCAAATTGCCATTGCTGGTTTATTGAAGTGTTTATGAATACACTTCTCCAGCTAAATCCTTGTACCTTGTAATCCTTGAGTTATTTCCTAAATTACAGCTTGTCCTATCTTCAACCAATCTCGGAGACTAACACTGAACCCGTTGCAAGCAGGTTGTGTGACGTCATCTCCGTCTGCAGGGTCACGCTGCAGCTCTCATCACGCGGATTCACCGGCCTCTGGAATGCTAAGAGCTATCCTACCGACACCCGTCCAGGTTGTTACTAAAGACTCAGCTATCCGCTGTCACCGCTGCAGCTTACCTGATATCAGCCACATCACATCGGCTCTTTCCCGCAGCAGGGAATCAGGTTCTGTATAGTGTATATACCTACCATTCTGTTATATCAATCTACCTCCTACTTTCTTATATATTTATATACATATTCTTAAAGTGTCCTAAGCTGTTATATACTTAGAGCATCTTCCGGTTTACTGCTCAGGCTTCCACAACCACTTCCTGATTGTATCGTGACAGTCTATATCCTTAGCAGACCAGAGATATTTGTGTTGTGTTCATTCTACAGGGAGTGCAGAATTATTAGGCAAATGAGTATTTTGACCACATTATCCTCTTTATGCATGTTGTCTTACTCCAAGCTGTATAGGCTCGAAAGTCTACTACCAATTAAGCATATTAGGTGATGTGCATCTCTGTAAGGAGAAGGGGTGTGGTCTAATGACATCAACACCCTATATCAGGTGTGCATAATTATTAGGCAACTTCCTTTGCTTTGGCAAAATGGGTCAAAAGAAGGACTTGACAGGCTCAGAAAAGTCAAAAATAGTGAGATATCTTGCAGAGAGATGCAGCACTCTTAAAATTGCAAAGCTTCTGAAGCGTGATCATCGAACAATCAAGCGTTTCATTTAAAATAGTCAACAGGGTCGCAAGAAGCTTGTGGAAAAACCAAGGCGCAAAATAACTGCCCATGAACTGAGAAAAGTCAAGCGTGCAGCTGCCAAGATGCCACTTGCCACCAGTTTGGCCATATTTCAGAGCTGCAACATCACTGGAGTGCCCAAAAGCACAAGGTGTGCAATACTCAGAGACATGGCCAAGGTAAGAAAGGCTGAAAGATGACCACCACTGAACAAGACACACAAGCTGAAACGTCAAGACTGGGCCAAGAAATATCTCAAGACTGATTTTTCTAAGGTTTTATGGACTGATGAAATGAGAGTGAGTCTTGATGGGCCAGATGGATGGGCCCGTGGCTGGATTGGTAAAGGGCAGAGAATTCCAGTCCGACTCAGACGCCAGCAAGGTGGAGGTGGAGTACTGGTTTGGGCTGGTATCATCAAAGATGAGCTTGTGGGGCCTTTTCGGGTTGAGGATGGAGTCAAGCTCAACTCCCAGTCCTACTGCCAGTTTCTGGAAGACACCTTCTTCAAGCAGTGGTACAGGAAGAAGTCTGCATCCTCCAAGAAAAACATGATTTTCATGCAGGACAATGCTTCATCACACGCGTCCAAGTACTCCACAGCGTGGCTGGCAAGAAAGGGTATAAAAGAAGAAAATCTAATGACATGGCCTCCTTGTTCACCTGATCTGAACCCCATTGAGAACCTGTGGTCTATCATCAAATGTGAGATTTACAAGGAGGGAAAACAGTACACCTCTCTGAACAGTGTCTGGGAGGCTGTGGTTGCTGCTGCACGCAATGTTGATGGTGAACAGATCAAAACACTAACAGAATCCATGGATGGCAGGCTTTTGAGTGTCCTTGCAAAGCAAGGTGGCTATATTGGTCACTGATTTGTTTTTGTTTTGTTTTTGAATGTCAGAAATGTATATTTGTGAATGTTGAGATGTTATATTGGTTTCACTGGTAAAAATAAATAATTGAAATGGGTATATATTAGTTTTTTGTTAAGTTGCCTAATAATTATGCACAGTAATAGTCACCTGCACACACAGATATCCCCCTAAAATAGCTAAAACTAAAAACAAACTAAAAACTACTTCCAAAAATATTCAGCTTTGATATTAATGAGTTTTTTGGGTTCATTGAGAACATGGTTGTTGTTCAATAATAAAATTAATCCTCAAAAATACAACTTGCCTAATAATTCTGCACTCCCTGTATACATCATTGATTGTACCTTTGCCTTATTACAAGCCATTAATACTTCTGATATAAATTGGTTCCATTCATAAGGCTACATAGTTACAAGTAAATACGTTTTTTGTTTCCTTGCTAGCAAACATACTTCTTTATTTGTTATACTCTGAGATAAGTTCATTGAACAAATCCACTGACATCAAGTAGTTAAGGAATAGCTACTTCTCTTATCTTAACATAATAAACTAGCCGTACTATACAGGCATGGAGCATTCAGATGTGACCCCACAGTTGCTTAGCCTGAACCAGCGTTTAGACAATTTAACTCAGGCATTTAGAGACCTACAGGTGGAAAACCAGAGTCTCAAGGCCTGCCTTAGGGAAATCTTATCCTCAAAAAATGCTGGGTCTGATCATCAGGCAGAACCACAGGTCTCATATTCAGAAAAATTTTCTGGTGACTGCTCCACCTATAGACAATTTAGAAATGCCTGTCTTCTACTCTTTGAGCAAAGACCTAGAACCTATCCTACTGATAGATCTAAGGTACTCACAATCCTCTCCTATTTAAGAGGGGAGCCCGGGCTTGGGCTGACTGTTTTTATGAATCTCAGGATCTTATACTTAATTCTCTGGATGCCTTCCATAAGGCCATGTCCAGCCTTTATGACGACCCGTATCGTCAAACTACAGCAGAAAGCAAGCTCAGAAGTCTGAAACAATTGAAATCTCCTGTGGAGGAGTATATAAACAACTTTAAGATCTGGGCCAGAGACTCCCTCTGGAATGAGGTCTCCCTCAAAAATCAATACCGGTTAGGTCTTTCCGAAAAGATCAAAGACGAATTATCCAGAACCGGCATACCGGATCGCTTAGAGGATTTCTACTCTCTGTCCATTACTATTAACAGCAGGGAGAGGAAACAAGAAAAGGGTTCCTCTAGTCTCGCTACACGCAGGTTGCTTCCGATATCACCTACTTCTAGTTCCCCTCTTGACCAACCCATGGATATTAGTTTCTTAAGGGGTCCTCTTACCCCACAAGAGAAAAACAGACGGCGCAATCTTAATCTGTGCATGTATTGCGCAGCGACTGACCATATTGTTAAAGAGTGTCCACTACTCCTGAAACAGAAACTAGGTAAGACATTTAGCAACAAACATTGTTTGTATGCCAAAACAAAACCATCTTCTTATCTTACCTTACCGTTGTTCTTACAGTGGGATCATCACAGGCTCAGCAGTAACGCCATCATTGATACAGGCGCTTGCGCCAACTTCATAGATGTTGATTTGGTCAAAAATAATAAAATAGCTTTTCTGTTTAAAAGCACACCACGGCCTCTCAAAGCTATTGATGGTTCTCATTTAGCTTCTGGCCCAGTTTCACAACAAACCGTCCCACTACTTGTCACCGCTCCCTCTGGTCCTACCGAATCAATCACGTTGATATTATATCATCTCTTATTTATCCTATTGTTCTGGGTATCACTTGGCTTCAAATCCATCAACCCATTTTTCACTGGGAGACTCTCACCCTCTCCTTTCCTTCTCGGTACTGTACAACCACATGTTTCCCTAACAATAACCTATTCGCTATAACTTCTTCCTCCATTTCTACACAATATTCAGACTTTGCAGATGTGTTCAATAAAATAGACGCCGAATCGGGGGGCGTGTCTGGGCAGCGTCCATGATAGGATGCAATATCAGAAGCTCTGGATGAGATCTGGATAATCTGCCGATTATACCCAGATTTATGCTGCATCTCTGGAAAAGTAGAATACCTATTTGTGTATTATATACTGCTGAACCGAATGAAACCAGATTTGTTGATTCTATGAACCTGAAGCTCTGATCCGGACCGTCAAGGCCTAGGGCGGCTGCCTAAACACAAGGCCTCGGCACCCTCCCCGGTTATCCGGGTAAAGCAGTCACAGTTGGACTGCCAGAGGATACTCTTATATCTACAATTAAGCATCAGCTGGGCCTATATAGGCCAAACATGTATTTTGTGACAAAGAAAAGGGACAATCAAATGATTCTCTAGCTATACCCAGACCAACAGAACTGATGGAGCCCAATTCCAATTTGATACTAGAGGAAGTGATCCGCTTACTGGATGACCATCACAAGCGACTACTACAAACTTGGTCCGCTAAATGGGACACCCTACGCAAGCTAGCAAAACAAGCTGGACACCGGCATGTCATACCTAGAGAATCACCCGGGAAAATGAAGGAAGAGGCTGGAACACAAGTGAGCACCCCAGACTCCACGGAACCCTCATCCCAAGTACAGGCCCCTCCCACAACGCTGAATCGTCAGGCCATTAAACTGGGGATTACCTCTTTTGTTGTAAGCAGCTGCCCTGACAAGTTACCAGGACTGAGCACAATGTCACTAGGCTCCTCCTCCTTGAAGCGGCCGATCGCGGGGGAGCTGGTGAGTAAAACCTTGTCAGAGAAGCTTTTCATTTTCCCCGGTTTTGAGGCAATTCTCCACAAGCAGAATGCTGGAGACAAGCTACAACTGTTTTTGGAGCCACCAGGGGGTTGCCAGTCAGAAGTAACATCACCCGAGAGAGACCTGCTCCTGACAGGGTCCACTCAGTGGGTGGTTTAAAGCCTTGAAAACCCAGTGTCGGCTACTGAAAACCTACAGTTCAGCTTGCAGGTAGTGGCTTCTAACATGCCCGGGTTGCAGATAATTCTATAGTTGTCTCTAGGTGCTCTTCCAGAGGAGAGCAAATAATTGGGCTGAGGTCTAGTGGGGAGACGCATTTGGGAGCTGAGGCACAGTACTAACCGACACGACGTCTGAGTTGCGGTCACCATTCACAATGTACCTAATAAGCCGGTCTGTGGAAAACCCTGGTGTCTACCCTGCAGAGTCTATCCAATCTGGGGATATGGATTGCATAACTGAACAGGCGGATGCTGTTTATTACCCCAAGATATTATGGCTGTCTATAGGGCTCTTAACTCTCAGTGCTCAGAGGTTTGCTCAGCAATGGACACAGGTTGCCACGCAAAGGGACACATCACTTGGGAATCACCATGCTGAATACAGCATGCAGCCTCTGAAATTGTAATCCCCCGTTGGTTCGGGACTTTGCCTCTACCAACCTTACTATGGTACTCTCTCAAATGAGGCACACTTTTCACTCATGTTCAGGAATGGATCACAGTTTAAAACAAGATACAGGACTGGAGTGGGTTAAATTTCACTCATGCAAAGGTGGTCGATTGCTCTTAGACTTAGATACTGACACCAAAACGTAGTCTCTAAAGTGGACAATTCGACCTCCTGTTTAATGGTGCGCCACACAAAGTTTTCGATTGGGGCACATATAGCTCAGAGTGAACTGAACTTTGTATTTGAAGGACATCCCTATGATGGTCATTAAGCCCTCATCACCTATCTGTTCTCCTAGTAACTTTTGATATGAAGACAATGTCTGAAATTATATAGTCCCCCCCTGTTTACTCAAGTTTTATATTACTTTGAAAATGTTGTTTATTGGCAGTTTGCAAGACTGGTCATATCCTTGTTAATCCAAAAATGTAATATTGTTTAAAACACATAAAAGAGTCTTAGATCTGACAATGGATTGGTGGCAGGAACATTGTGTGTCTATAGTGGCTGCTGTTCATCACTTTTACTTTAGATATAGTGAGGCACATTCATGCCAGTTTAGTTATTTTCATAGATTTCAACATCTACAATACAGACAATTTTTTTGCTGACACTCTACTAGCTCAATTAGGCTTTACATGTATATAGAATTATTCCATTTCTGCAAATCTGGTCTGCAGTGATCACACCTCCTAGTTGTAGAGTGAAAGCAAACTGATGATTATACTGGTGCCACAATAGCCACAGTGAGAATTGGTGTGGGATTAATGCAAGACACTTAGAGAAGTCCCCAGCAGGATGTAATGTAGAGCACTCATATATAACAAATACACTAGAGACCATTCTCTTGTTAATTTGTTTTGACATGTTTTATGCTTATGTTTGCCTATATAGATAGTATGTGATCGTTCAATTGAGATTCCCAGCTAATATTTATCATTGTATAAATTTTCTAGGTGTAGGTTTTCGTGGAATTGTGTGGTGTATATCCCTACTCCCATTAGCTCACCAGCTACCATAACCTCCTAGTGCCTTAATTAAACATTTGACAATGATAGTATTAGGCAATATATGCTGTCTATAACAATGTACTGTTAGAATTGTAGTTTTAGCTTTACCAAGTGATTACATTTTGTTTTTCCAAAGGTCCAAGAGTGACCGCTTGTATCATCACCTTTCCTCCCCTGAGTCATTTAAACTTCACTGAGCCCATGAGGAGCTCTATGTAGATATGGAGGAAGTTATAGTTTAAACACAATGAGGTTTTATCAACATACTTACTAAAGTTTTTTTCTTTTCTAGAGTATATTATTCTTCGGATATGTCAGAAAATATGTCATGAAAATGAACTTCATGTGTATTTTGTTACCACAGTGTAATAATTTCTGTTGTGCCTTTACACAATTTTGATTCTTTTTTGTTTTAATTTATTGTACTCGTAAAAAACCTCAATAAAAAAAAAAAGAGGCTGAATCACTACCCCCTCATAGGCCCTACGACTGTCCCATAGACCTGCTCCCTTGAGCAACAATACCTTACGGCCATATATATCCACTCTCCAGACCCGAACTACAGTACCTAAAAACATATATCAGTGATAACCTAAAAAAGGGTTTTATCCGTCCCTCAACATCGCCTGCTGGTGCTGGTATATTTTTTGTTAAAAACAAGGATGGGTCCTCATGCCCGATTATAGACTACCGGGAATTGAAAAAGCGTACCAAAAAGAATAGGTACCCATTGCCTCTCATCCCAGAATTGATCGAGAGGTTACGTGGCGCCACGATTTTCACCAAGTTAGATCTAAGGGGTGCCTATAACCTTGTTAGAATAAGGGCCGGTGACGAGTGGCTGACTGCATTTAGGACCAGGTATGGTCTCTACGAGTATACTGTTATGCAATTCGGACTCTTTCCTTGTTGTCTATCTAGATGACATTTTGATTTATTCAGCAAATATCACTGAACATGTTACCCATGTTAGGCTTGTCTTATCCAGGTTGCGAACACACAGACTCTACGTTAAATTAGAAAAGTGCTTATTTAATGTTTAATGGTTACCGTATTAGTGAAAGTCAAATTAAAATGGAAGACAACAAAATTTCAGCTATTACCCTATGGCCAACACCTACTACAGTAAAAGAGGTACAACGGTTTCTGAGCTTCGCCAATTTTTATAGACGCTTCATACATAATTTTGCTGCCATAGCTAAACCTCTTACCAAATTAACTAAGTCCAAAACTCCTTTCTTCTGGAATGACCAGAATCTATTAGCTTTTGACCATCTCAAATCCCGATTTGTCACCTCCCCTGTTCTCCACTTACCCAACACAAAATCCCAATTTGTATTAGAAGTAGATGCCTCAGAATATGCTATAGGCTCTGTTTTGTCACAAAGGACCTCTTTAAAAGAACCCCTTCACCCGGTATCATACTTCTCCAGACTCCTGACACCTCCTGAAATGAACTATCCTGTTGGGGAGAAGGAATTGCTGGCAATAAAATCTTCTTTCGACCAGTGGAGGCATCTTCTGGAGGGAGCAGAACAGCCCATCATTATCTACACCGACCATAAAAATTTGCAATACCTCCAAAACAATCGAACTCTCTCTGCTCGTCAGCTTCGCTGGAGTCTCTATTTTTCCCGGTTCTCCTTTGTCATCACTTACCGTCCTGACAGAAAAAATGGGAAGGCAGATGCACTCTCTCGGAAAGAAACGGAGCCTACCGCTTCCTCACACCCATCTACCATCATTCCAAAAAACTCAATCCTAGGTCTCCTTTCTAATGACCTCTCTGATCTAAAAACTCAGCAAGAAAGTGATACTACAAAATCCTCATACCCTCTTATTCTTGACAAAAGGGGCTTCCTTTGTTACCAGTCTAAGCTATAGATTCCTCCATCTCTATGTACTCAAGTATTATCCATAACTCATGACTCTCCTTTAGCCAGACATATGGGAATCCACAAGACACTCGACCTCCTACAAAGGTCTTTCTGGTGGCCATCCATGAGACTCTCAGTTAAGGATTATATCAAGTCATGTTCTATCTGCAATACTTGCAAGCCGTCACACCAACTACCGCTGGGGTTGCTACAAAGCTTACCTGTGCCCAAACTTCCATGGACCACTGTATCCATGGATTTTATTGTGGAACTTCCAAAATCAGCAGGTTATACTGTCATCTTTGTTGACGTTGATCTTTTCTCTAAGATGGCCCATTTCATCCCAACAACTTCTTACCCCACTGCTCAGAAAACAGCTGATTTATTCCTAAGGGAGGTGATCCGTTTGCATGGTCTCCCCACGACAGTGCTCAGTGACAGAGGCTCACAATTAACATCCAAATTCTGGAAGTTTTTATGTCTATCCCTTGAAATACATCAACAACTAACCACCTCCTACCATCCACAAACAAATGGTCAGTGTGAGAGAACCAACCAATGGCTGGAACAATTTCTAAGATGTTTCTGTTCCAACAAACAAGATTCATGGGCCACCTTCCTTCCTCATGCAGAGATTGCTTACAATAATACTACCAACACTACCACTGGTTATTCACCTATTTACATCAACTACTTCAGTATCCATCCAAGGTTTCATCCTTTGCCTCCAACCGATACTCCTTGCCCTCAAGTCAATGACTTAGCTAATTCCATCAAACAAACCTTTACGCTTATGGCTTATACAGGATAACATTAAACAAGCACAAGCCTCACAAAAAAGGTATTATGATCTTCGCCACCATCCTCATCCTCCGTACAAAGTAGGTCAGTTGGTTTGGTTGGCCACAAGGAACCTTCGGATGCATACTCCATGCAGGAAGTTAAACAAACTTTTCATCGGTCCCTTCCCCATTACTGCTATCCTAAACCCTGTCACTGTCACTCTGCTCTTGCCACCATCATACCATATCCATCCAACATTCCATATATCTCTCGTTAAACCATGCAACTCCTCAATGTTGCTGACTCTCTCGTTAGCATCTCCAACTCTGGATTCCGAATACGAAGTCCATTCCATACTTGACTCAAGACGTTATCATGGTGAAGTCCAATACCTTGTACATTGGTCCGATTTTGATTCCTCAGAGGATTCCTAGGAATCGGCCACCAATCTGTCAGCTGTGATAGGTTGGTCTCGGTATTTCACCGCCGGCACCCGGACAGGCCTGCTCCTTGAAACCTCTCTGTGGTTTCCTTGTGGGGGGAATGTGTCATGAACCACCTGTATCATCATTCCACCATTATCTGTTTCTCAGACATCTAGCAATACACCTTAACTGCTAATTAGACTTCCTGTTTGATTATAAATACTTAATTCTGCAAATTGCCATTGCTGGTTTATTGAAGTGTTTATGAATACACCTCTCCAGCTAAATCCTTGTAAAACTTGAGTTATTTCCTAAATTACAGCTTGTCCTATCTTCAATGAATCTCGGAGACTAACACTGAACCCGTTGCAAGCAGGTTGTGTGACGTCATCTCCGTCTGCAGGGTCACGCTGCAGCTCTCATCACACAGATTCACTGGTCTCCGGAACGCTAAGAGCTAACCTTCCGACACCCGTCCAGGCTGTTACTAAAGACTCAGCTATCCGCTGTCACCGCTGCAGCTAACCTGATATCAGCCTCATCACATTGGCTCTTACCCGCAGCAGGGTATCAGGTTCCGTATAGTGTATATACCTACCATTCTGTTGTATCAATCTACCTGCTACATACTGATATATTTATATACATATTCTTAAAGTGTCCTAAGCTGTTATATACTTAGAGCATCTTCCTTTTTACTGCTCAGGCTTCCACAACCACTTCCTGAATGTATCGTGACAGTCTATATCCTTAACAGACCAGAAATATTTGTGTTGTGTTCATTCTATACATCATTGATTGTTCCTTTGCCTTATTACAAGCCACTAATACTTCTGATATAAATTGGTTCCACTCATAAGGCTACATAATTACAAGTAAATAAGTTTTTTGTTTCCTTGCTAGCAAACATACTTCTTTATTTGTTACACTCCGAGATAAGTTCATTGAACAAATCCACTGACATCAAGTAGTTAAGGAATAGCTACTTCTGTTATCTTGACAGGGCGGCATTTCACAAGCAGTTCACCAGAACTGCTTGTGCAATGATAAATGCCGACAGTGTATGCTGTCGGCATTTTTTGATGTGCGGTGGACATGTTACGCTACATTTTATCATTTCCGCCCACACTTTAGTAAATTTGCCCCTTAGTCTATTTTGTACATCTACTTTCACATCCAGTTGTTCAGTGAACAGTTGTATTTTTAACATATTTTTAAAGAAAAAAGAGAGGGTGCTGTCCTCTTAATCCCCTGTTTGAAGATACATTTCCTGGCAATTAAAATTATCAAGCTTAAAAGAGAGTCAAAGAGTCTATGCTGCAGTTCCCACTGCATAAATAATATGCTGTCTGGTTGTAATGTAATTTATATGTTAAATTTTTTATGTATCCAGTATTGGATTTTGCTTCATAATTGTCTTATTGTTGGGCATTTCCTCATATAGTGCATTAGGTTTGGCGAGTCTAAGGAGCATTTAATACATTTATTGGGCGAATTAGTAGCCCATTTGGCCATTCTTCTTGGTGTCAGATATGCCCTATGAAGTATCCGAACCTGGGATTCCCTGAATACTGCAGACAGGGTGACTTTCCTTGTTTTTTCTAAGCTGTTTTGGGCCTCTACCCACGCAATCTCTCGGAGGCCCTCTCCCATCCTGTTAAGAGCATTGGATGGAGTAGTTGCAGGTGTTTTTGTAAAAAGGCCTGGTATATTTCAGAAAGAGAGAACCTGCCCATTAAGTTACAATATATATATATTGTTTATAAATGTTATTTATATTGTCTAACAGATCAATTACGATCGATTCCATTAAAATCAAATTCCATCAAAATAAACAATACATTTAGTCTATTCAACATTCTTACGTTAATTGCTTTTTTATTTCCAAAAATTCCATAAATAATTTGAATTTAATTTCCTTTATTGAAGAGGGGGAAAAAGTTTATACTAACATAATAATGACTGTGGCTAACATTTTTTTCAAGAAGCAAACTCTGGATTGGCTGCACCATATAAGCCAAGTAGTGGGGGATGTTTGGCTATTGAAAAAACAATTGCTGTAAAAAGATGTTAATTGCTTTTAACATAGAGATGACTGATACATTTTTTTTAACAAGATAACAGAAATGTCTGATAATTACATGGTGCTTAGTGTCCCATTAATTACAGATATGCACTGCATGTATACAAAAATACATTTAAACAGACAGGGAATTCAAAATGAAACTTAATTTTTTTAGGTAGAGCAAACAAATTAAAAAACAAAGCAAAACAATAACTTTAAACTTCTGCTAGCAGATGCACTTTTTACTCTTAGTATGCTTTGTTGAAACAGTATGCTTTAAATGAAAGATCTTCACTTATGTATAATGGCATTCTGATTATGGAAATTAGTTGTCACTTTGTTCTGGGACTGGGAATTGGTAAGGTATCTTGTGTGGTGAATATTTGAAGACTTTTTCTATGCAAAAAGGTGTACAGTGTGCATGTAAGTGAAAAATGTCCTACTATGCTGGTGGTTCACTTACCTTGGGATACCTCCTATAGCTATAGCCTGAGAGTACCTCAAGGGGTTAATCTATTATGCTGATTGAGTTTTGTTACACCATTAATTTATCCCACTAAATACCTAGATATCTGCTGTATACAGTCAAAGACAGCTTCAGCATAATTTATGCAGAGTATATTTAGCTGAAATGTGGATACATGTAGCCAGGGCCTTTTCTAGGGATGGGCAGACGGGGCTGTGGCCCGAGGCGCAATAGGGAGCAGTGGGGAGAACTTAAATTTTTTTTTATTGATTGTGTTAAAGTGGCAGTGCTTTGTACTATTACTGGTATAGCAAAGGTTAAAATACACAGATCACAAGCATATACATTACATATATTTACAGTGCATATATATATATATATATATATATATTTGAAAGGAAGCTGTTATGTTAATTGGCTGCATTGGATGTCAATCATACTAAGGGAGCAACAAGATCACAAAGGGGGCATAATTAAGACTGGAAAACAACTTAGAGCTATAACTGAAAGTAAAAAGGAGAGGAATCACCCTGAGGAAAGCAGTCTCCTATCTCACTGATCTGTGTCACTAAAGAAGTGATGTTTTATGCATATGACAAATTATTCATGGTCTTTACATAATGATATGTACATATTTTTTCATTTTACTGAGCTAATTTAAAAAGGTGCTTTATAAAAATTGTGTTTCCACATACTAAGGAACAGGTTTTCTGTTAACCCTTTGAGTGCTAAGCACTTTCCCACCTGGGTGCTAAGGTTTTTTTAAAGGGTTTTTTATTTTATATTTTTAAAACAATTTTTTTTAAACTTTTTTTTTAATTTATTTCAGATCCCCAAGACTTACACTGTTAGAAAGGTTAGGCGATTACCTTTCCAACGGTGGGTCTTGGGGGTCTGTAGCTGCTTAGATGCCAGAGATACAGGCTTCTAAGCAGCATGCCCCCTGCTCCTATATTTAACATTGTTAATGTTAGATAAAATTGCACGGTGACGCCAAGCCCTGGCGATGCCTGTCATTATGCAGCACCGATCGCCAGGGTAGGAGCGGTTGGGAGCCCACAGATCTCCCTCAAGTTGGGAGAGTGCTAGTGACAGCTCTGAGCCGTCATTAGCACCAGAGTGGGAAACTCTGTGACGGCTCAGAGCCGTCATTAGCACTCAAGGGGTTAAGGACTGTTGAATAAAAAAAAATAAAAAATATTTTTGACATTATGCCTTTTTTAAAAAAAAATGTATTTATTTACTTATTGTTTACAAAGGCTTAATAGTGATAGGTGTGTGTGTGTGTATGTGTCATAATGACAATGACAAGTTTTCACAAACTCACATGTGAGTGCTTGTGTCTGCTATTACTGCCTGAGTGTGTGTGCCTATCTATCCCTGCCTGTGTAGGTGTATCTGCCTATTACTGCCTGAGTGTGTGTATGCCTTTATTTCCCTGCCTGTGAGTGTGTCTGCTATTACTGCCTGTCTGTGTGTGTGTGTATGCCTATCTATCCCTGCCTGTGTATGTATCTGCCTATCACTGCCTGAGTGTGTGTGTATGCCTATCTATCCCTGCCTGTGTGCGTGTATCTGCCTATCACTGCCTGAGTGTGTGTGTATGCCTATCTATCCCTGCCTGTGTGTGTGTCTGCCTATTACTGCCTGAGTGTGTGTGTGTATGCCGATCTATCCCTGCCTGTGAGTGTGTCTGCTATTACTGCCTGAGTGTGTGTGTATGCCTATCTATCCCTGCCTGTGTGTGTGTATCTGCCTATTACTGCCTGAGTGTGTGTGTATGCCTATCTATCCCTGCCTGTGTGTGTGTATCTGCCTATTACTGCCTGTCTGTGTGTGTGTGTATGCCTATCTATCCCTGCCTGTGTATGTATCTGCCTATCACTGCCTGAGTGTGTGTGTATGCCTATCTATCCCTGCCTGTGTGTGTGTATCTGCCTATTACTGCCTGAGTGTGTGTGTGTATGCCGATCTATCCCTGCCTGTGAGTGTGTCTGCTATTACTGCCTGTGTGTGTGTGTATGCCTATCTATCCCTGCCTGTGTGTGTGTATCTGCCTATTACTGCCTGAGTGTGTGTGTATGCCTATCTATCCCTGCCTGTGTGCGTGTATCTGCCTATCACTGCCTGAGTGTGTGTGTATGCCTATCTATCCCTGCCTGTGAGTGTGTCTGCTATTACTGCCTGAGTGTGTGTGTATGCCTATCTATCCCTGCCTGTGTGTGTGTCTGCCTATTACTGCCTGAGTGTGTGTGTGTATGCCGATCTATCCCTGCCTGTGAGTGTGTCTGCTATTACTGCCTGAGTGTGTTTGTATGCCTATCTATCCCTGCCTGTGTGTGTGTATCTGCCTATTACTGCCTGAGTGTGTGTGTATGCCTATCTATCCCTGCCTGTGTGCGTGTATCTGCCTATCACTGCCTGAGTGTGTGTGTATGCCTATCTATCCCTGCCTGTGAGTGTGTCTGCTATTACTGCCTGAGTGTGTGTGTATGCCTATCTATCCCTGCCTGTGTGTGTGTCTGCCTATTACTGCCTGAGTGTGTGTGTGTATGCCGATCTATCCCTGCCTGTGAGTGTGTCTGCTATTACTGCCTGAGTGTGTTTGTATGCCTATCTATCCCTGCCTGTGTGTGTGTCTGCCTATTACTGCCTGAGTGTGTGTGTGTATGCCGATCTATCCCTGCCTGTGAGTGTGTCTGCTATTACTGCCTGAGTGTGTTTGTATGCCTATCTATCCCTGCCTGTGTGTGTGTATCTGCCTATTACTGCCTGAGTGTGTGTGTGTGTATGCCTATTACTGACTGAGACTTGAAGAGTTGAGAACAATAAGCATTTGATAGACTGAGCTTAAATCGTTGCAAAGTTTTATTTACCACAACAAAAACATAAGGATAACACCACTCCTGGATGTAGCTGATGTGTGAGGAGTGGTGTTATCCTTATGTTTTTGTTGTGGTAAATAAAACTTTGCAACGATTTAAGCTCAGTCTATCGAATGATTATTGTTCTTAACTCTTCAAGTGTTGTATTATATTTCGGTGTGGGAGAAAAACCGTGGAGAATCATAAGCAAGCAAGATCTGCACTGAACAGACGCTGTCTGGTGAGGAGAAGGAGTGTCAGAAGGCTTTCTACCATCCCGCAAAGTGGGGCCGGAGTACAGTGAGTAACCTGGGTTTTTCTTGTTTTAACACACGGAGTTAGCTCGACACTATAGACATATCTTCAAAGTTGATTACTGGTAATACATTATACTATACATATGTATTGGAAGATTGTGGTGAATATGTTAGCTTACATTGCCAATATAGGGGTAATACTTATATTATAGTGTGTTACGGAAGCGGACCCAGCGAAATAAATATACATTTAACACTACAGGTAAACCCTGACACATGAGTGTTAACAGTTCAGAACTTTGCAACAATTTGAATTCCTGCATTACACCTGTCTGTGTTAACAAACTATCAGAGTGTTCAACATAAGCAAGTGTGCTTTATTTGGTATACACAGACAAAAGGTAGAGGTTGATACATTTAAATGGCTTAATCACACAGTTTTGCAACAGTGCGACTTTATTACTGACTGAGTGTGTGTGTGTATGCCTATCTATCCCTACCTGTGTGTGTGTGTCTGCTATTACTGCCTGTGTGTGTGTATGCCTATCTATCCCTACCTGTGTGTGCATGTCTCTGTGTATTACTGCCTGTGTGTGAATATATCTGTCTGTTACTGCCTGTGTGTGTGTATGCCTATCTATCCCTACCTGTGTGTGCATGTCTCAGTCTATTACTGCCTGTGTGTGAATATCTCTGTCTGTTACTGCCTGTGTGTGTGTGTATGCCTACCTATCCCTACCTGTGTGTGCATGTCTCTGTCTATTACTTCCTGTGTGTATAGTATATTTGAAAAATAAACAGCTATTGCAGTTCTTTATCAAATTATTTATGTGCAAAAATCTTATAGACTTAAATAGTGAATTTTGTAAAAATATAAATTGTTGTCTTTAGTGTAGCACTTAGCTTTATTTAGAAGACTGGTCCAGTGATAGTTTTTACTCTCCAAAACAGTGAGGTCATAAATGTATTACCAAAACCAGAAGTCTTATGGACCATTTGAAATATTGATACTTTACCGAAAGCGATACCCTATAAAAACAACTAGGAGCCTTATGGGTTCCACCAAATTTAACCTAATTTCAACTAAAAATTTGTAAAGGGCCTTGGGAGCCTTATGGGCTTCAATTATATTTGACCTAATAGCAACTAACAATTTGTAAAGGGCCTTTTTTAATAAATAACAGAGGGTCTCGATTTCTAGCAAACAAATAGTTTATGAGTGTCAAAACCCCCCAAAATGCAGGCTATAATGGGGGGTTAGTGCTACCTCTACTTACACCTTTTTATTGTAATATGCTAAATCTATCACTATATATTTCATTTATGTTTTATTTATTTGTCAACACTACCCAGACTGCTAAGATAAAAATGACTTTAAAAAGTTGAAGACTATTCCACATTCCTTCACTAAATTAAACAAATAGAGTCAAATAGACAAATGTTTGTAAGAAATGTTTATATGAGTTAAAACTTTTTTCTCTTGTAAGGTGTATCCAGTCCACAGATTCATCCATTACTTGTGGGATATTCTCCTTCCCAACAGGAAGCTGCAAGAGGATCACCCACAGCAGAGCTGTCTATATAGCTCCTCCCCTAACTGCCACCCCCAGTCATTCTCTTGCAGCTCTCGACAAGATAGGTAGTAGCTAGAGATGTGGTGCATTAATGTAGTTTATCTTCAATCAAAAGTTTGTTATTTTCAAATGGTACCGGAGTTGTGCTATTTTAGCCTCAGGCAGAATGTTGAAGAAGAGTCTGCCTGTGGTCTTTTATGATCTTAGCAGGTTGTAACTAAGATCCATTGCTGTTCTCACACATAACTGAAGAGAGAGGTAACTTCAGCTGGGGGAATAGCGTGCAGGGTCTCCTGCTCTGAGGTATGTGCAGTTTTAATTTTTCTAGAGAAATGATAAGCTAGAAAATGCTGACAATACCGGATTTATTTAAGGAAAGCCTGATTACAGTGATTTAATAACGACTGGTATCATGCTTGCTGTAAAGGGTAATATTTTTTATTATTTACTCATATTACTGAATAGATATAACGTTTGCTTGAGGTATAAACGTTTATTACATATTGGTGATAAGACTTTATTCATGGGGCCCAGTTTTTTTCCACATGGCTGACTAGAATTTTTTTCTCTTAAAGGCACAGTACAGTTTTTATTTTTTGCTTCTGCACAGTTATTAAAGTGTTTTCCAAGCTTGCTGGTCTCATTACTAGTCTGTTTAAACATGTCTGACATAGAGGAAGCTCATTGTTCATTATGTTTAGAAGCCATTGTGGAACCCCTCTTAGAATGTGTACCAAATGCACTGATTTTACTATAGATTACAAAGACCATATTCTGGCTTTAAAAAATTTATCACCAGAAGAAATTGACAAGGAGGAAGTTATGCCGTCTAACTCTCCCCACGTGTTAGATGCTATAAATCCCGCTCAGGGGACACCAAGTACATCTAGCGCGCCCATAGCGTATACTTTGCAAGACATGGCGGCAGTTATGAATCATACCCTTACAGAGGTATTATCTAAACTGCCAGGCTTGCAAGGAAAGCGAGACAACTCTGGGACTAGAATAAATACAGAGCTCTCTGACGCTTTAGTAACTATGTCTGATACACCCTTACATGATACTGAAGCTGAAGCAGGGTAGCTTCATTCTGTGGGTGATTTTTCTGATTCAGGGAAGATACTTCAATCTGATTCGGATATGTCTACGTTTAAATTTAAGCTTGAACACCTCCGCGTATTGCTCAGGGAGGTTTTAGCAACTCTGGACGACTGTGACACTATTGTAGTCCCAGAGAAATTATGTAGATTGGATAAATACTATGCAGTACCTACTTACACTGATGTTTTTCCAATACCTAAAAGGTTTTATGAAATTATAACTAAGGAATGGGATAGACCAGGTGTTCCGTTCTCTCCCCCTCCTGTTTTTAAAAAGATGTTTCCTATAGACACCGCTACACGAGACTTATGGCAGACGGTCCCTAAGGTGGAGGGAGCAGTTTCTACTCTAGCTAAGCGTACCACTATCCCTGTCGAGGACAGTTTTGCTTCTAGATCCAATGGATAAAAAATTAGAGGGTTACCTGAAGACATTTTTTATTCAACAAGGTTTCATTCTCCAGCCTCTTGAATGCATTGCCCCAGTCACTGCTGTCGCGGCTTTCTGGTTTGAGTCCCTAGAGGAGGCTCTACAGGTTGAAACCCCGTTGGATAATATTATTGACAAGCTTAGGGCCCTTAAGTTAGCCAATTCATTTGTTTCTGATGCCGTTGTTCATTTAACCAAGCTAACGGCTAAAAATTCAGGTTTTGCTATTCAGGCGCATAGGGCGCTATGGCTCAAATCCTGGTCAGCTGACGTGACTTCAAAGTCTAAACTTCTCAACATTCCCTTCAAAGGACAGATATTCGGGCCCTATTCGGGCCTGGACTGAAGGAGATCATTTCTGACATCACTGGAGGAAAGGGTCACACCCTTCCTCAAGACAGGTCCAACAAATTAAGGACCAAACAGTCTGGTTTTCGGCCCTTTCGAAACTTCAAGAGTGGCACAGCTTCAACTTCCTCTAACACAAAACAAGAGGAAACTTTTGCCCAGTCTAAGCGGGTCTGGAGACCTAACCAGGCTTGGAACAAGGGGAAACAGGCCAACAAGCCTGCTGCTGCCTCTAAGACAGCATGAAGGAGCAGCCCCCGATCCAGAAACGGATCTTGTAGGGGGCAGACTCTCTCTCTTCGCCCAGGCTTGGGCAAGAGATGTCCAGGATCCCTGGGCATTGACAATTGTGTCCAAGGGTTATCTTCTAGATTTCAAAACATCTCCCCCAAAAGGGAGATTTCATCTCTCACTTTTTTCTGCAAACCAGATAAAGAGAGAGGTTTTCTTACATTGTGTTCAAGACCTCCTTGTTATTGGGGGGGTCCACCCAGTTCCGCAGGAGGAACAGGGCCAGGGCTTCTATTCAAATCTGTTTGTAGTTCCCAAGAAAGAGGGAACATTCAGACCAATTTTAGATCTCAAGATCTTGTACAAATCTCTCAGGTTGGCCTTTCTAGACAGGCACTACCAGTTTGTGGCTCTTCCCTTCGGGTTGGCCACGGCACCAAGAATCTTTACAAAGGTTCTAGGGTCCCTTCTAGCGGTCCTAAGGCCGCGGGGTTTAGCATTAGCCCTTTACTTAGAAGAACTGAAGATTTACCTAACGGAGACCAGGTTGTCAAAACCTTTAGACTCCTGCCGTGTTCCATATTCCACTTCTCGTCCTTCAGTGGCTCAGTGTATGGAAGTAATCGATTTAATGGTAACGGCAATGGACATAGTACCGTTTGCCCGCCTACATCTCAGACCGCTGCAACTTTGCTTGCTCAGTCTGTGGAATGGGGATTACACAGATTTGTCCCCTCTACTAAATCTGGATCAATGTCAAATCCTTCTGTCCAAGGGGATGAGCTTCCGCAGGCCAGATTGGACAATAATATCGACAGTTGCCAGCCTTCCGGGCTGGGGTGCAGTCTGGAACTCCCTGAAAGCTCAGGGCTCGTGGACTCAGGAGGAGGCACTCCTTCCGATAAACTTTCTGGATCTAACAGCGATATTCAATGCTCTTCAAGCTTGGCCTCAGCTAGCTGCGGTCAGGTTCATCGTATTTCAGTTGGACAACATCACAAAAGTAGCCTAGATCAACCATCAGGGGGGAACACGGAGCCCCCTGCCAATGTTGGAGGTTTCAAAGATAATTCTATGGGCAGAGGTTCACTCTTGCCATCTCTCATTTATCCATATCCAAACAGGAGTAGAGAGCTGGGAGACGGATTTTCTAAGTCGGCAGACTTTTCATCCGAGGGAATGGGAGCTCCATCAGGAGGTATTTGCCCAGCTGATTTTGCTCTCTCGTTTGATTGCCAAGATCAAGCAGGAGAAAGCTTTGGTGATTTTGATAGCTCCTGCGTGGCTACACAGGACTTGGTATGCAGAGCTGGTGGACATGTCATCCTTTCCACCATGGACTCTGCCATTGAGGTAGGACCTTCTACTTCAAGGTCCCTTTAAACATCCAAATCTAATTTTTCTGTGTCTGACTGCTCGGAGATTGAACGCTTGATTTTATCAAAGCATGGTTTTTCCAAGTCGGTCATTGATACCTTGATTCAGGCTCGAAAGCCTGTCACCAGGAAAATCTATCATAAGATATGGTGTAAATATCTTCATTGGTGTGATTCCAAGGGTTACTCATGGAGTAAGGTTAGGATTCCTAGGATATTATCCTTTCTCCAACAAGGATTGGAGATGGGATTGTCAGCTAGTTCCTTAAGGGGACAAATCTGCTCTGTCTATTCTTTTGCACAAACGTCTGGCTGAGGTTCCAGACGTTCAGGCTTTCTGCCAGGCTTTAGTTAGAATCAAGCCTGTGTTTAAACCTGTCGCTCCGCCATGGAGTTTAAATTTAGTTCTTAAAGTTCTTCAAGGGGTTCCGTTTGAACCTTTGCATTCCATAGATATTAAACTTTTATCCTGGAAAGTTCTGTTTTTAGTAGCTATCTCCTCAGCTCGAAGAGTTTCGGAGTTATCTGCTTTAAAGTGTGATTCCCCTTATCTGATTTTCCATGCAGATAAGGTAGTTTTACGTACCAAACCTGGTTTTCTTCCTAAGGTGGTATCTAATAAGAATATCAATCAGGAGATTGTTGTTCCTTCACTTTGTCCTAATCCTTCTTCAAAGAGGGAACATCTGTTGCATAATCTTGATGTGGTTCGTGCTTTAAAGTTTTATCTACAAGCTACGAAGGATTTTTGTCAAACATCTGCTTTGTTTGTTGTCTACTCTGGACAGAGGAGAGGCCAAAAGGCTTCGGCAACTTCTCTTTCTTTTTGGCTAAGGAGTATAATCCGCTTGGCTTATGAGACTGCTGGCCAGCAGCCTCCTGAAAGAATTACAGCTCATGCTACTAGAGCAGTAGCTTAAACATGAGGCATCTGTTGAACAGATTTGTAAGGCGGCGACTTGATCTTCGCTTCATACCTTTTCTAAATTCTACAAATTCGATACTTTTGCTTCCTCGGAGGCTATTTTTGGGAGAAAGGTCTTACAGGCAGTGGTGCCCTCCGTTTAAAGCGCCTGCCTTGTCCCTCCCTTCATCCGTGTCCTATAGCTTTGGTATTGGTATCCTACAAGTAATGGATGAATCCGTGGACTGGATACACCTTACAAGAGAAAACAAAATTTATGCTTACCTGATAAATTTATTTCTCTTGTGGTATATCCAGTCCACGGCCCGCCCTGTCATTTTAAGGCAGGTGTTTTTTATTTTTAAACTACAGTCACCACTGCACCCTATAGTTTCTCCTTTCTCTTGCTTGTCTTCGGTCGAATGACTGGAGGTGGCAGTTAGGGGAGGAGCTATATAGACAGCTCTGCTGTGGGTGATCTTCTTGCAGCTTCCTGTTGGGAAGGAGAATATCCCACAAGTAATGGATGAATCCGTGGACTGGATACACCACAAGAGAAATAAATTTATCAGGTAAGCATAAATTTTGTTTTTAAAAAAAGTATACATATAATTTCTTCTTTAGATATATTTCCTGAAAATGACTTATAAATTACCTATAAAACTTTTATTTTATGCTACTACGCTAGTTTATAGTAATACTTTTTTATTTTTTATTTTGAAATCATTAAAAGTTATCTAATGCATAATTTTGAAGCACTACAAAATTACATTCAGCACAGAAGTTACATAAAGATGTATGAAAGAGATTAACTTCAAGACTTCATAACAGCGCATGAGATAAAGAGCCTGATATTGTCTGAAGCTGCTGATCACAGTGTGAAAACAGGCAGTTACGAATTTTAGTTTTCTTCAGCTTAAAAATATTGCATAAGTCCTTAGGAGTCTGTCCTTTAAAACAGTAAAAATCAACATCACACTGAATTTTAGTAATCCTAAAAAGAAATACCCATAATTTATTGTCTTGCTGCGTTGTTTCATTTTTCTTATGTTGTGTTATTTAAACGAAATTTGGCATCTTACAAATTAAGAAAAAATATGTCAAACTGTGTACTGTGTGGGGAAGCTAGCTTTTGTATCTTCAGAAGCAAGTGGCAAAATACACATAGCTAGCCAGTGGCCAGAGCCAGATAGCTTGTGGGCATAGCCAGTGGCAAAATACACATAGCTAGCCAGTGGCCAGAGCCAGATAGCTTGTGGGCATAGCCAGTTACTCCATCTCAGAACATTATTCTTCTATTAGTTTGCAGAAAAGGGAATAATAATAAAAAATACTTAAGTTTAAATCTCCAATAAGCCTCAATGGATAGCAACAAGTTTGCTACATAGCAATAATATTCATTAATATTTCACAAAAAATTCAAAATCTTTTCAATTAATTATCTGGCATCCACATTGCCACAGTCCAAAATTAATATTGACAGCTATTAATGTATATGAGAGCTTCTAAACAATGGCAACAGCATCTCAAGTTTGCAGCCTGTTGCAATTCTTTTGCTATCAAATTTGCTTCTATGACAACTAAAAGCTGTCATCATGTCAAATTGCCCTTCTTTATGCCACACCATAATTTAAAAATAAATCTTTTTATCATTAATGACAGTCAAATATCATAATAAAAAACAAAAGCTAACCTGCCTATAATTACAAGACAATATAGAGTGAGTGTTAACCCTTTCCGGTCCTATGTCGGAATATATCCAACAAAGGATTTTACCACGTGCGCTCCAATGTTGAGTATATTCCGATATGTTCCCTCTAGGGTGCCAAAGTTCTCAGTGACAGGTGGAGCTAAATCAGCGGCTCCAGTAAGAATCCCCTGCCAGGTACAGTTGAGACCTGGCTAATCTCTTTCCGTGCTCCACTCTGGACAGTGTGCTGTCTTCCCCTATGGATTATACTGAATGTTATACTTCATCATCAGCAGGAGATACCAACATAGAAAGAGCAACCCCAGGAACCTGACTTCCCCCATACAATGGTTCTTCACCAGTAACATCTGCCCCAGGTTGCACAGGTGTCCTCTCTGATGCTGAGTTGTTAAAATGGTTTCAGCTTACAAGATATTATGTCTTTACATCATTTAAGATACAGGTTTGGAGCTCAAATCAATGGCAGTTTCTGGCCTATTGAAATGATCAGCTGTGAATTCTTTTGATATTTGTGTCTTTCCAATCAGTGAGGCCATCCCACTGTCAGTGGGATAGAACAATCAACATTTCAGTTATCCAAAATTGCTAGCCCAGTGATTCTCATTGTCCGCTGTATAACTGACTGCTTATATGTTGCCCATTGTCCAACTAATAATTAAGATATATTATTTAGGAATAAGAAAACATAAATTCAATGAATATATAGGGCTAGATTACAAGTGGAGCCCAATTTTAACGTGCGCCCGTAAATAAGCAAATTTCCCTGTTTATGGGCGCACATTAAATAACCAGCCATTACAAGTGGCTGGTCAATGCTACCACAAGCTTGCAGTAGCACTTTGCACTCAACTTCATTAACCAGAGATCAGATATCTGGTTAATGAAAAAATGTCCCCCAATATACCCCAAAATAAAGTGTACATTTAAATTTCTAAAAAAATAAATAAAAAAATATGAGCATCTTTTCTTTAAAATTAAAATAACTGCACAAAGCAGTTATAAGGAGTTAAAGTGAGGGGATGTGGGGTGTTAGAAAAGAACGGCACTGAAAGTGCCTTTACATTGCGGTCTACGGGGACTGTGATTATACTTTTAATATATATGTATATGCTTGTAAACATATATATTTATGTGTTAATATGTGCTGCCCAATGATGCGCAACTTACCCCCTGTGCTGCGCTAGGTTCTTTGCCGTGTCTATTCTTTTTGGAGCCTAACTTAAAAGAGAGAAGTGCTCAACCTGGGAACGAACAATAGCATAATAGCTTGTTCTATGGCTAGTTACCACCCAAGAAGCAGCCTCTTTTTGCTCAACATGTACCTTTCACAGAGAAAAACTTTCCTGTAGCATATCAGTCTGATCCTGACTTCACAGTACAGTCCAGCCCCGCAATACTAGGCAATTACTCTCTGAACGAGAGAAACAGCAAAACCCCAGATGTAGGTTTCGGCCTAGTGTGGGCCTCGTCAGTGAGGTGCAGCCATATCCCTCTAGGCAAACACTGAGCAACAGGTCCACGTCTGGATTGCCGCATCACACTTAAGGAGACTTCCCTAAGAGTCATAATTTGCATAAATTAAAAGAGAGAAGCGCTCAACCTGGGAACGAACAATAGCATAATAGCTTGTTCTATGGCTAGTTACCACCCAAGAAGCAGCCTCTTTTTGCTCAATATGGGCCTTTCACAGAGAAGAACTTTCCTGTAGCATATCAGTCTGATCCTGACTTAACAGTACAGACCAGCCCCAAAATACCAGGCAATCCCTCTCTGAATAAGGGAAACGGCAAAACCCCAGACGTATGTTTTGGCCTAGTGTGGGCCTCGTCAGTGAGGTGCAGCCATAGCCCTCTAGGCAAACACTGTGCAACAGGTCCACATCTGAATTGCCGCATCACACTTAGGGAGACTTCCCTAAGAGTCATAATTTGCATAAATTAAAAGAGAGAAGCTCTCAACCTGGGAACGAACAACAGAATAATAGCTTGTTCTATGGCTAGTTACCACCCAAGAAGCAGCCTATTTTTGCTCAACATGTGCCTTTCACAGAGAAGAACTTTCCTGTACATTTCAGCCTAATGTGGGCCTCGTCTCATTGGAGCCTATCGGAAGCGCTCCGGTATTACTGAGTGGAGCGCAAATATCGCGCTCGCAAAATCACAATTTTGCATTCCACTTGTAATCTAGGCCACAGTTTGTATCAGATGCCAAAATGAGAATACTCAGTGTATTTGCAGCTAACTTAAAAACACACGAGTCTTAAAATTATTAATTAATCAGTTTTGCAGATATAAATCAGTTTATTCTCTAATTGTACACCATTATCCTATGAATTTTTTTATAAAAAAAAAACTCGATATCAATCCAATTTTTTTTACACTTTTTACATGTTTAATTAAAAATAAGAAGAGTTCCTGTTTTTCTTCTGTTCAGTTTTTTTGTTTAAGGTAACTGATCTAAACATTTTGTATATCTGCTGCATGCAGCAACATAGGAATTGGTGAAGTTACTGAGGCAGCAGATACGTATTTGTTTTTTATAAATCATTCTTTTTATTATATTTTTACATTATTTTTATAGAAAGATAGCGTTTTCTTAGAGTTAACTAACATTTGATATATACAAACTTACAATATAATATTAAATATTATAAAAGGGACAATCAACACCAGAATTTTTGTTGTTTAAAAAGAAACAGTTTTGCATAACCAACACAGTTATAATAATACACGTTTTACCTCTGTAATTATCTTGTATCTAAGCTTCTGCTGACTGCCCCCTTATTTCAGTTCTTTTGACAGACATGCAGTTTAGCCAATCAGTGCTCACTCCTAGGTCACTTTACGTGCATGAGCTCAATGTTATCTATATGAAACATGTGAACTAATGCCCTCCAGTGGTCAAAATGTATTCAGATTAGAGGCAGTCTTCAAGGTCTAAGAAATTAGCATATGAACCTCCTAGTTTTAGCTTTCAACTAAGAATACCAAGAGAACAAAGCAAAATTGGTGATAAAAGTAAATTGGGAAGTTGTTTAAAATTGCATGCCCTATTTAAATCATGAAAGTTTTTTTGGACTTGACTGTCCCTTTAACTTATACTATATAGTATGACCAAGAATCTATATATTAGATAATACCATAGATAAAACCAACTTGAAGCTGTAAATGTATGATAAACATTCATACTTGCTAAATAAGTACACTCGCCATATATAATCTGTGAAATGATACTTATAAGTGGGATTTGCCATTGACTTGTAATATTAAGTTGCGTGCTAATATTAGCGCAGTCCAGCGGTATTGCTTATCGCATCCTGCGTTATCATTGGCGTGCCACTTGTTATCTAGCCTCATGTATGTTTCAGTGTGCTACATTGTGTATATAAATATATATTTTAATTTAATACTTTTCAGTTTCAAATACTTGTGGTATGATGCTTGGCAACAATGATTTTTTTATTTAATTTTAGCAATATATGTTTAAATTATTCTTATTTTCGTTGTCTACATATTTCTGTACCCAAAAACATTTTAGATTTTATGAAACCTAAAAAAAGACTTCATATTTGGCATTACTTAAAAAAAATATTTTCTCTCCTTGTTGTGGACTTTTTAGAAGCAGCAAGGCTTCTAGTTAAAGGCATTGTGGAAGAGATAGCTGCTGTTTGTTAGGTAAAGGCACTGACATGTTCAGGGATTTGAGCTGGGGTTGAAAACATTGTGGATGTGGAATTAAAGGGACATGAAACCCAAATATTTTCTTTCATGATTCAGATAGAGAATACAATTTCAAACAACTTTCCAATTTACTTCTATTATTTAATTTGCTTCTTTCTCTTGTTATCCTTTGATGAAATGTTTATCTAGGCAAGTTCATGTGCAGCAGAGAACCTAGGGTCTAGCTGTTGATTGGTGGCTGCATATATAAACTGATTGTCATTGGCTCACCCATGTGTTCAGTTAGAAACCAGTAGTGCATTGCTGCTCCTTCAACAAATTATACCAAGAGAATAAAACAGATTAGATAATAGAAGTAAATTAGAAAGTTGTTTAAAATTGTATTCTCTATCTGAATCATGACAGAAAATTTTTGGGCTTCATTTCCCTTTAATAGCTCAATGCAAACCCAAATTTTTTCTTTTGTGATTCAGATAGAGCATTACATTTTAAGGAACTTTATAATTTATTCCTATTATCAAATTTTCTTTATTCTTTTGGTATCTTTATTTGAAATGCAAGAATTTAAGTTTAGATGCCGGCCCATTTTTGGTGAACAACCTGGGTTGTCCTTGCTGATTGGTGGATAAATTCATCCACCAATAAAAAAGAGCTGTCAAGAGTTCTGAACCAAGAAAAAAAGCTTAGATGCCTTCTTTTCAAATAAAGATAGCAAGAGAACAAAGAAAAATTGATAATAGGAGTAAATTAGAAAGTTGCTTAAAATTGCATGCTCTATCTGAATGAATCACGAAAGAACAACTTTGGGTTCAGTGTCCCTTTAACAAAGAACCATTTATTTATTTTTCAGCTGCATTTTTTTGTTGTACTCATATAAAAAGATTGAACATTTTAGTAGAAGAAACCTGTATGTAACATCACTGAAGAGAGGTCAGAGAGCAGAGGCTGCAATGGACATATATCATTTATATGATGGGAACAGATATATAAGGTTATGTACCCAAAGTAACAATATATAGCTTTTGAATTGTATTTGTAAACATGTGGGCAGTATTAAACAGTTTACAAAGAAGATATTATCATGAGGGTGGTGCACTATGAACACTTAATACATTAACCTGCTTCTGAACTAGAGAGCTTATTAACAACTCTGTCATATGTGACTAAGCCACGGATGCTTAAAATGCGGATAATTTACTTTCATCAGTTTTTCATTTTAATTTTATTTTGCAGTGATAAGAAGAGTATTTTACACATTCATGGGTTTTGTGTAAAGGAATAATAGATTGGAGCATATACTTTGTATTTAAATATTGCATTTAATAGCACATTGCCAATGTATAACATGTTGTTTTGAATCTTTAAAAAAAAAAAAAAAACAAAAAAAAACACCCAGCAACTTTATTTAAATATATATTTATTTAAACTTGAGCTTTCCTGTACTTTTACTGTATATCACTGTTTCTGTGGTGAAAAAAAAAAACTGTGTTTATTTTCCTTTTACAGGTGTATCCCATTCTACTAGTAGTGTTACGGCAATTGTACAGCCAGTGCTTCTTATAGGTAAAAATGATTTTAGCTTAAAGGGACAGGAAACCCCAAATTTTTCTTTCATGATTTAGATAGAACATACAATTTCAAACAACTTTCATATTTACTTCTATTATCAAATCAAGGAACAGCATTGCACTACTGCCATTTAGATGAACACATCTAGTTAGCCATTTACAAGAGACATATGCATGCAGGCACCAATCAGCAGCTAGCTCGCACTATTGTAGGATATGTGCATATTCTTTTTCAACAAAGGATACCAAGAGAACAAAGCACATTTGAAAAAAGAAGTGAATGTAGAAGTATCTTAAAATGACATGCCCTATCTGATTCTTGCAAGTTTAATTTTGACTTTCCTATCCTTTTAATGTTCTTATCAGAAAATGCCAGCTGTTATATGATTATAATAAAATGATAAATAAATAATAATAGTATGACAATTACTGTAAAAAAAATAACAAATTTTAATACAAATAACATGCCTGGATGATCTGTAATGGGTGGAATAGGAAAGTGGGGAGTGGTGAGCAAGGTTAGGGTTAATGGAGGTTGGTCTGATATTTGTGGTTACCTTTACGTTTAATTATTGTGGGGATTTGGTAGTTATGGTTAGGTTATAGGGAAGCAGATCAGTCCTTTAGGTGGGGTGAAGAAATCAGAACAGTTGATATAGGGTTAATTGAAGTGGGGCAAATTGCAATTAGTATTAAAATGCTTTGGGGAATCCAGGAGTGCCATGATTCAATATATTTGCCAGATTAAAGGGACAGTCTAGTTAAAATTAAACTTCAGATAGGGTATGTAATTTTAAACAACTTTCAAATTTACTTTTATCATCAAATTAGCTTTGTTTCTTTTGTATTCTTTGTTGAAAGCTAAACCTAAGTAGGCTCATGTGCTAATTTGAAGGCTGCCTCTTATCTCAGTGCATTTTAACAGTTTTTCACAGTTAGACAGTGCTAGTTCATGTGTGTTATTTAGATAACTTTGTACACACTGTCGTGGAGTTTAATTATGAGACTGCACTGATTGGCAAAAATGCAAGTCTGTCAAAAGAACAAAAGAACTGAGATACGATCATACGTGGGTAGTCTGCAGAGGCTTTGATGCAAAGTAATTACAGAGGTAAAAAGTAGATTAATATAACCATGTTGGTTATGCAAAATTGGTGAATAGGTAATAAAGGGATTGGCTATCATTTTAAACAATAAAAAAATCTGGACTGATTTACATAAGTGAGCTTCTGTTCGTTTGAAATGGCAAAGAAAACAAATCCAAACCACCTAAATATGGAGTTTTCAGAAAGTAAATTCTAATTAATTGAAAATAAGCCCTAATGATCCTAAATGAAACACGCTGTTTTTGTCCCTGGAAGTTCTAATTATATCTACTATGACACATATTTTCACTCATTTAAATATCACAAAATCGTAAGTATTAATAGCTGATTCTCTACTTAAAAACAGAAATATATTTTTTAGTATTGCTTACATTTTTTCCATCTACTTTAAACTATCACATCTAACCATTTCAAACAACAGATTTCTTTTTAAAATGTGATGTTTTGTTCATGAGATGTGATGAGGAAGAATATTAACTGTCCAGGAGGTTGAAATGTATGCTTCCTCTGAGCACGGGGAAGTCTATGTAGTAACCATGGCAACACCAGTCACTAGAGAATTAGAAAACAATGCTTTAAAAAACATCAAGAAAAAGAAAATGTTCAGGAGCAATGTGATAGCGTTATATGACCTAAACATGTACACAGGGGATTGTTGCTTTATAGATGTTTTATTATTGCTATATATCTATACATTGGAGTGTTATCGGATACTTTAAAATAGCTCCATTTTTGTGAACGATTTTCATGATTTTATTCTCTTGCTGAAATAAAACTGTAGGATTTAAGCAGGAAAGCACCTGAGCTGATTAGAAATGTAAAAAAACATAATGACACAAGAAGGTTAAAAAAAAAAAACTACTGGAAAAGAAACATTAAAATGTATGCATCTAAATGTAGCAAATAAGGTGACTTGATGGAGCACATGCCTTGGATAGTAATAGGGGTTGCATGAGATGTGAAAGATAAACAGGCATTTGTGAGCCTTGGGAGGGGAAAGGAAAGTTAAATAAAATGTGTGTGTGTGTGTTCTGAAAAATTTATAACCAGTTGCAAACATATTTTGATACACCATGAAGTTGGGGAAAGCAGCATATTTATTGTAGTATGCAAACACAAAACACAAAATGTGTCAAAGAAAAGCTTAAAGGGATACAAAACCCAGTTTTTTTCTTTCATGATTCAGATAGAGCATGCAATTTTAAACAACTTTCTGATTTACTCCTATTATCGATTTATCTTCGTTCTCTTTCTATCTTTTTTTTAAAAGCAGAAATCTAAGCTTAGGAGCCGGCACATTTTTGGTTCATCACCCTGAGTAGTGCTTGCTGATTGGTAGCTACATTTAGCCACCAATAAGCAAGCGTAACCTTGGTGCTGAACCAAAAATAGACCGGCATCTAAGCTTAGATTCCTGCTTTTCAAATAAAGATTGCAAAAGGACGAAGAAAAAATTGATAATAGGAGTAAATTAGAAAGTTGCTTAAAATTGCATGCTCTATCTGAATCATGAAAAAAAAAATTGGGTTTAGTTTCCCTTTAATGTTTTTATATGTCATCCATAATGACATGCATCCAGCAGCATTATGGTTCACATGTGACTAAGACTTCCAGGTGTCCAGTATTCAGCTGGACAGTGCAGTATTTCAGCAGGCTGTCCAGTAAATTCTTTACAAAAGTACTGGAAACTTAAAATGTATGTCTGAGTGGCAGCAGGTTTCCTATGCTTCTATTTATATGCATTACAAATATGGCCAAGAAAGAAGCAATATTGCACCTGTTCTACTCTATGTGTTACTGGCAGCCAAGCATGGTAAACAAACCACTGTGCTATGTGTTAATACCAGGCATGTGTGTTGATACCAGGCATGGGGGCTTATTAAAGCACTACTCACTACTGTGAGTTACATAAAGCCATTGTGGCAATCATTGTTTTTATTGACAACCATGGGGGTGTAAACATACTGTTGCAGTTATGGAAGGGAATGCAATAACCATTATGTGTGTGTTACTGGCAGCTATAGAGGTAAACCCTTTTGATAAGTGTGTTACTATGAGTCAAGGATAAAATCACCCTCCATCATCTATTATGCCAATAGAGATTTTTTTTAAAGCCCATTTTCACCACCCACAGTACTACTGCCACATAAACCCTTGATCATAGCAAACCCTCTAAACTGCTAAAAATACCTCCAGCATGATATTAACTAATTATTATTTATTTATAAAGCGCCAACAGATTCCGCAGCGCTGTCCATGGGTACAAAGGTAAAAGTACAGTACAATACAATATAAAAGACACCAAAGTTTAACAAACAAATACAGGGGGAATTGAGGGCCCTGTTCCTGTGGGAACTTACAATCTAGATGGGTAGGAGGGTGAGAAACTCCTCTATTTTTACCCTATGAGGCCCATTTATCAAGCTCCATATGCTTGTGTGAGCTTGTGGGCCCGTGTTTCTGGCGAGTCTTCAGACTCGCCAGAAACAGCAGTTATGAAGCAGCGGTCGAAAGACCGCTGCTCCATAACCCTGTCCATCTGCTCTGAGCAGGCGGACAGGAATCGCCACAATTCAACTCGATCGAGTACCATCGGGTTGATTGACACCTCCCTGCTGGTGCAATGCTGAATACGGAGAGCGTATTGCTCTCCACATTCAGCGAGGTCTTGCGGACCTGATCCACACTGTCGGATCAGGTCCGCAAGACCTTTGATAAATAGGCCTCTATATCTGCAAAAATGCAAATTGAATCATAGGATTTTTGTTTATCTGTCTTCTTTAGTAAAACATGTGTACAATATTAAAGGGACATTAAACCACGTAAGGTATTAATATAAATTGTTTAATTACCTGTAGTAAAACAACTGTGCAATATACTTTCATTATTTATTTTGTTCTCATTTCCTGTAATTTGATTTTTAACATTGTGTTCTTTCTATTTCATGTTAAACATTGAAGTGCAGACACAGCTATATTCCACACAGTCATTGGTTGCACACTCTAGTAAGCCATTTATAGCCATTCCAAATCCATTGTCTAATTTTCAGCCATTCCAATTCATCACTCTTTTTGAATGGTTAATTGATTTGCCAGATGAATACTTCACAGATGGTATTTCAATCCATCAGAAAAACACTTTTTAATAAAAACCTTTTTTGGTATATCTGATCTTTTTGCTTTAAAATATTGATCCTCTATCTTACAAATCATATAACATCAACATAACATGAAGATTCTGATAAATATTTATGATTGGGGGAGTGAAGTGCCAGATAAATGGTACTGGAGCATATCTGACTCATGGGTTGCACAGGTTGACTAAAACTGTTATACATTGCATTAGGTAACAATATCAAGGCTTTCAATTTTGATATAATTACCTTTATTTTTTTTAAAAAAATACAGTGTATCCATTATAATCTTAGTAAGAATGCTGCAGAATATATTGGATATTTATAAATAAATGACTATAACAGAAGATGTTACATTTCTACAAACTAATTGTATACTTATTCAAACACAGAGGTTAGAGTGCATCAAGTGCAATAAGATGTGTAATGAATGAAACCTATTATAGAATCTAAACAAATAAACCATCCAACCTGTGCTGTGTGCCTCAGTCTACTGAACATACTGCTATATCAAGGGTAGGAGAGAAAAGGGAAATAGAAAGGAGAGAAAAAAACAGAAGTGATTTTATCCACTATGTTCTGAGCTAGTTGAGGCAGTAGACTGGTTAGAAGCCTCTTGTTTCAAATTCCCTACTAATGGAGCAGCTACTTTAGAGGTTGGTTTACCTCAATTGCATCTATAATTGAGAGATAGTACATACTCTTAAAAGGGGCAAACAATGAGCAGCTCTGAATATTCAAATTCAGAACATCCTGCAATTTTTTTGATTTCTTAAATTAAGATGATTTTTTTTGTAACATATTGGTTGTCTAGGACAGTAGCCACAATATTTACCTTTTGTATCCATGTGTGTGTTTTTCTGTAGAAGTGAAGGGTACGATTCAGCCTTGCCACTTTATAATATCCATGGCATGTAATGGCAGCAGATCAGTGGCGTATCTAGGTTTTGTGCTGCCCTAGGCACCTAAAATTGTGCTGCCCCCCACTAGCCCCACCTCCCCAGGATTTAGGTCTTTTTTGGCCATAATATTTTTTGGTAAGGAGGTAACATCACTTTTTTTCCCCATGGCATTTCCAAAGGAAATGTTCATGTTCAAGTGCACATGTTTTTATATGTGTATGAGTGTGTAGTGCAGTAAGTGTGTGTAGGTAGGAGAGAAAAAAAGTGCTGCCCCACCAAAACTAGCTGACCTGTAGCATTGATATTCCTTATAGTAAGGAGAGAATTTGTAGCTACAATGTAGCATCAAAACAGTATATTGGAACTGTAGAGGCTAAAGTGTAGCAAGGTATATACCTCTAGAGTTTACAATGAATATATATCTATACACTTTAATTAGGAGGAGCCTGACATTTGTTTATGGTGTTGCAGACTCTCTTTCCAATGCAGCATGATATTGTTATTATACTTTGCAACCAAAGCAGGCAGTGTTGGGGTTAAAACTTTTCTAGGGAATCTGCTTGTCTCAACTTTTTTTTTCAACTGATCTGAGTTTAATCTCCTAAAAATCTATAAAATATACCTCCATATGACAAAGTTTTGCAGACAATAGGTGCTCTCTGTTTTATAAAAAGCCCCATTCCACACACTCTCTCTCCTCCTCAGTGCTCCTTCTCCCAACCTCCTTCCTGCGCCCCAAGGAGCTCACTGATAGAGGCAGAGCAGTGAGTGAGGATGAGTGAGAGAGCACAGGGTAGCAGAGGGTATCCTTGTCAGCAGGCAAGTCGTTTCATTGTATGCAACTTCATACACAGAGCAAAGGGGATTTGCATAAATAAACACATACAGGCACTGTGCACAGTGCCCAATGTATATCATCTCTCAGAGGAGGATATGCATGCAAGACACCAAATGTTGAATTGTAAGCAGTAGTGATGTCGCAAACTGTTCACCGGAGAACAGTTACGGCGATCTTAGCTTGTTCGCGTTCGCCGCAGCGGGCGAACATATGCGATGTTCGATCCGCCCCCTATTAGTCATCATTGAGGAACCTTTGACCCTGTATCTCACAGCCTGCAGACACATTTGAGCCAATCAGCAGCAGACACTCCCTCCCAGACCCTCCCAGCTCCTGGGCAGCAGCCATTTTAGATTCATTACGATCCTGCTTTCTTAGTGATAGGAGGGTTAGTGCTGCTGCTCGTGATTTTATAGGGAAATAGATAGCTAGGCTAGAGTATTTAGTGTCCACTACAGTCCTGAAGGACTCATATAATCTCTGCTGTAAGGACAGCACCCCAAAAAGCCATTTTTAGGGCTAGAACTTCAGCCCAAAAAGCCCTTTTTAGGGCTAGAACTTCAGTCGTTTTTTTTTTATTATTTGTAATTTTATTTGCATTTGCCTGGCTGTCAGCCTGTGTGTGAGGCTCACAGCATATACTGTGATTAGTGCCACCACTAATATCTTAACATTAGTGTAAATTTTTTTAAAAAAAACTTTTACATCATTTTGCTAGTGTAATCTAATTTCATTTTCTATCAGGCTCACAGCATATACTGTGGTTAATTGCTCTGTGCCACCACTGATATCTGCTTAACAATCATTAGTGTAAATTTTTTAAAAAACATTTTTACATCATTTTGCTAGTGTAATCTAATTTAATTTTCTATCAGGCCTGTGTGTCAGGCCCACATCATATACTGTGATTAATTGCTCTGTGCCATCAAAGATATCTGGTGTAACATTAGTGTAAAATTAAAAAAACAGAATTTATGCTTACCTGATAAATTACTTTCTCCAACGGTGTGTCCGGTCAACGGCGTCATCCATAACTTGTGGGAATATTCTCTTCCCCAACAGGAAATGGCAAAGAGCACAGCAAAAGCTGTCCATATAGTCCCTCCTAGGCTCCGCCCATCCCAGTCATTCGACCGACGGACAGGAGAAAAACAGGAGAAACCATAGGGTGCCGTGGTGACTGTAGTTAAAGAAAGAAATTCATCAAACCTGTTTAAAAAACCAGGGCGGGCCGTGGACCGGACACATCGTTGGAGAAAGTAATTTATCAGGTGTGTCCGGTCCACGGCGTCATCCATAACTTGTGGGAACCTATACCAAAGCTTTAGGACACGGATGAAGGGAGGGAGCCAATCAGGTTACCTAAACGGAAGGCACCACGGCTTGCAAAACCTTTCTCCCAAAAATAGCCTCCGAAGAAGCAAAAGTATCAAATTTGTAGAATTTGGCAAAAGTGTGCAGGGAAGACCAAGTCGCTGCCTTACATATCTGATCAACAGAAGCCTCGTTCTTGAAGGCCCATGTGGAAGCCACAGCCCTAGTAGAGTGAGCTGTGATGTGTTCGGGAGGCTGCCGTCCGGCAGTCTCACAAGCCAATCGGATGATGCTTTTCAGCCAAAAGGAAAGAGAGGTAGCAGTAGCTTTTTGACCTCTCCTCTTGCCAGAATAAACGACAAACAGAGAAGACGTTTGTCTGAAATCCTTTGTTGCTTCTAAATAGAACTTTAAAGCACAAACTACATCTAAATTGTGTAACAAACGTTCCTTCTTTGAAACTGGATTCGGACACAAAGAAGGCACAACTATTTCCTGGTTAATATTCTTGTTGGAAACAACCTTTGGAAGGAAACCAGGTTTAGTACGCAACACAACCTTATCTGAATGGAACACCAGATAGGGTGGATTACAATGCAGAGCAGATAACTCATAAACTCTTCTAGCAGAAGAAATAGCAACCAAAAACAGAACTTTCCAAGATAACATCTTGATATCTATGGAATGTAGAGGTTAAAACGGAACCCCTTGAAGAACTGAAAGAACTAAATTCAGACTCCAGGGAGGAGTCAAAGGTCTGTAAACAGGCTTGATCCTGACCAAAGCCTGAACAAAAGCTTGAACATCTGGCACAGCTGCCAGTCGTTTGTGTAACAAGACAGATAAAGCAGAAATCTGTCCCTTTAGAGAACTCGCTGATAATCTCTTATCCAAACCTTCTTGAAGAAAAGAAAGGATCCTAGGAATTTTGATCTTACTCCATGAGAATCCCTTGGATTCACACCAACAGATATATATTTTCCATATTTTATGGTAAATTTTTCCAGTTACAGGTTTTCTGGCTTGTACCAGAGTATCTATCACAGAATCCGAAAACCCACGCTTAGATAAAATCAAGCGTTCAATTTCCAAGCCGTCAGCTGGAGGGAAACTAGATTTGGATGTTCGAATGGACCCTGTACTATAAGATCCTGTCTCAAAGGTAGCTTCCATGGTGGAGCCGATGACATATTCACCAGGTCTGCATACCAAGTCCTGCGTGGCCACGCAGGAGCTATCAAGATCACTGAGGCCCTCTCCTGTTTGATCCTGGCTACCAGCCTGGGAATGAGAGGAAACGGTGGAAACACATAAGCTAGGTTGAAGGCCCAAGGCGCTACTAATGCATCCACTAGAGTTGCCTTGGGATCCCTGGATCTGGACCCGTAGCAAGGAACCTTGAAGTTCTGACGAGATGCCATCAGATCCATGTCTGGAATGCCCCATAATTGAGTCAACTGGGCAAATATCTCCGGGTGGAGTTCCCACTCCCCCGGATGGAATGTCTGACGACTCAGATAATCCGCCTCCCAGTTTTCCACTCCTGGGATGTGGATCGCAGATAGGTGGCAGGAGTGATCCTCCGCCCATTTTATGATTTTGGTCACTTCTCTCATCGCCAGGGAACTCCTTGTTCCCCCCCAGTCGTCATGTTGTCTGATTGGAATCTTATGAATCTGGCCTTTGCTAGTTGAGGCCAAGCCCTGAGAGTATTGAATATCGCTCTCAGTTCCAGAATGTTTATCAGGAGAAGAGACTCTTCCCAAGACCATAGACCCTGAGCTTTCAGGGAGTCCCAGACCGCGCCCCAGCCCACTAGACTGGCGTCGGTCGTGACGATGACCCACTCTGGTCTGCGGAAGCTCATTCCCTGGGACAGGTGATCCTGGGTTAGCCACCAACGGAGTGAGTCTCTGGTCTTCTGATCTACTTGAATCACTGGAGACAAGTCTGAATAGTCTATTAAAAACCAGATACAGGGTGCGCTAATGAAAGCTGCTAATATGATAGAATAGAGGATAGAATAAAGCTAATATATGCAAACATAAGCTAGTGTTAAGAAACGGCTCATAAATGTTGTTAATACAATAAAATATATTTTAATATATTTGAATAAACCCTAATACATGTAAACTAGCAATTTAAAAATACATAATAAATAAATAAATAAATAAGTAAAATAAAAAACCACCGGTGGTAAGAAAATCAGGGGATATAAATGAAAGTCCGTGGTGGGCTTTAAAAAATGAATCCAAAAAAACAAAGTTCAATGATTAAAAGATGCAGGCTAGAAAAATAGCAAAATTAAGTGAGAGCATGGAAAGCAGCTGAGTCAGTCTGTGTGGCTGGATCAATGTAACATTCAAGTAAAAGTTCAGTCGGTGGCTAAAAGGACAATCTGCGTTAAAGTAGAAAAGTCTGTGCCATAAATGATTAGTTTTACAAGCTTGACTCACCCAGAATACGAAGCTATTTTCTGTTATGCTTCTCCGTGTACAAGTATAGTTGGTTAGATGTGAACACGTTAGACCCTTGATAGAGAGGAGATTACCTTTCAGATGAACAGTATCGCTCCAGCGTGTACTGTGGTTTGCTGGATTTTGCAGCGTATGCGGGGTCACGTGATGGTTTGTTCCAATCAGATGCACGGATTACCGGGTGGTCTGTAGATCAGCGTGTCGATGATATCTGCAGATTCTAGGAGTCACAGTTAGCCAAGCTTGATGATAGAAGATAGGAAACAATGTTACATTGCAGTTAGGATTGTTTTCGTAGAGTTCCAAAGTGGAAAACAACAGAGTGCTCTGTATGCTAGTATAGACTTGGTAGTAAAACAATCACAGTGTTGCGGATCAACGCGTTTCAGCTGATGCAGCCTTTTTCAAGATGAATTCAGACTTCTTGCTGCCCTCCTTTTATTGAGGATAATTGTTTAGGACTCCTCCTTGTCTGTATAGTCCCCATTCCACTGTTTCAGCATGCACATTTGTAATGGTCTTAGATGAATTCGCGCAAAAGGAACTATGTCCATTGCTGCAACCATCAACCCTACTACTTCCATGCACTGAGCTATGGAAGGTCGTGGAACAGAGTGAAGAACTTGACAAGCGTTTAGAAGTTTTGACTTTCTGACATCTGTCAGGAAAATCTTCATTTCTAAAGAATCTATTATTGTCCCCAAGAAAGGAACTCTTGTCGACGGAGACAGGGAACTCTTTTCTATGTTCACCTTCCACCTGTGAGATCTGAGAAAGGCCAGAACGATGTCTGTGTGAGCCTTTGCCTTTGAAAGAGACGACGCTTGTATCAGAATGTCGTCCAAGTAAGGTGCCACTGCAATGCCCCTTGGTCTTAGAACCGCTAGAAGGGACCCGAGTACCTTTGTGAAAATCCTTGGAGCAGTGGCTAGCCCGAATGGGAGAGCCACAAACTGGTAATGTTTGTCCAGAAAGGCGAACCTTAGGAACTGATGATGATCTTTGTGGATAGGAATATGTAGATACGCATCCTTTAGATCCACGGTAGTCATAAATTGACCCTCCTGGATTGAAGGTAAAATCGTTCGAATAGTTTCCATTTTGAACGATGGCACTCTGAGAAATTTGTTTAGAATCTTTAAATCCAGAATTGGTCTGAAAGTTCCCTCTTTTTTGGGAACTACAAACAGATTTGAGTAAAACCCCATTCCTAGTTCCACAGATGGAACTGGGTGTATCACTCCCATTTTTAACAGGTCTTCTACACAATGTAAGAATGCCTGTCTCTTTATTTGGTTTGAAGATAAGTGAGACATGTGGAACCTTCCCCTTGGGGTAGTTCCTTGAATTCCAGAAGATAACCCTGAGAAACTATTTCTAGTGCCCAGGGATCCTGAACATCTCTTGCCCAAGCTTGAGCGAAGAGAGAGAGTCTGCCCCCTACTAGATCCGGTCCCGGATCGGGGGATACTCCTTCATGCTGTTTTGGTAGCAGCAGCAGGCTTCTTGGCCTGCTTACCCTTGTTCCAGCCTTGCATCGGTTTCCAAGCTGGTTTGGTTTGCGAAGCATTACCCTCTTGTCTAGAGGCTGCAGAGTTGGAGGCCGGTCCGTTCCTGAAATTGCGAAAGGAATAAAAATTAGACTTATTCTTGGCCTTGAAAGGCCTATCTTGTGGGAGGGCATGGCCCTTACCCCCAGTGATGTCTGAGATAATCTCTTTCAATTCTGGCCCAAAAAGGGTTTTACCCTTGAAAGGGATATTAAGCAACTTTGTCTTGGAAGATACATCCGCTGACCAAGACTTTAGCCAGAGCGCTCTGCGCGCCACAATTGCAAACCCTGAATTTTTCGCCGCTAATCTAGCTAACTGCAAAGCGGCATCTAAAATAAAGGAATTAGCTAACTTAAGTGCGTGAATTCTGTCCATAACCTCCTCATACGGAGTCTCTCTACCGAGCGACTTTTCTAGTTCCTCGAACCAGAACCACGCTGCTGTAGTGACAGCAATAATGCACGAAATAGGTTGCAGGAGGTAACCTTGCTGTACAAAAATCTTTTTAAGCAAACCCTCCAATTTTTTATCCATAGGATCTTTGAAAGCACAATTATCCTCGATAGGAATAGTAGTGTGCTTAGCTAGTGTAGAAACTGCCCCCTCGACCTTAGGGACTGTCTGCCATAAGTCCTTTCTGGGGTTGACCATAGGAAATAATTTCTTAAATATAGGAGGGGGGACAAAAGGTATGCCGGGCTTCTCCCACTCCTTATTCACTATGTCCGCCACCCGCTTGGGTATAGGAAAAGCGTTGGGGTGCACCGGAACCTCTAGGAACTTGTCCATCTTGCACAATTTTTCTGGAATGACCAGGTTGTCACAATCATCCAGAGTAGATAGCACCTCCTTAAGCAGTGCGCGGAGATGCTCTAATTTAAATTTAAATGTCACAACATCAGGTTCTGCCTGTTGAGAAATTCTACGTGAATCAGAAATTTCCCCATCTGACAAAACCTCCCTCATGGCCACTTCAGATTGGTGTGAGGGTATGACAGAGCAATTATCATCAGCGCCCTCCTGCTCTACAGTGTTTAAAACAGAGCAATCGCGCTTTCTCTGAAATGCAGGCATTTTGGATAAAATATTTGCTATGGAGTTATCCATTACTGCCGTCAATTGTTGCATAGTAACAAGCATTGGCGCGCTAGAAGTACTAGGGGCCTCCTGCGTGGGCAAAACTGGTGTAGACACAGAAGGAGATGATGTAGAACTATGTCTACTCCCTTCATCTGATGAATCATCTTGGGCAACTTTACTATCTGTGGCAGTACTGTCCTTACTTTGTTTGGACGCTATGGCACAATTATCACACAATTTTGAAGGGGGAGACACATTGGCTTCCATACATACAGAACATAGTTTATCTGAAGGCACAGACATGTTAAACAGGCTTAAACTTGTCAATAAAATACAAAAACTGTTTTAAAACAAAACCGTTACTGTCTCTTTAAATTTTAAACAGGGCACACTTTTTTACTGAATATGTGAAAAACTATGAAGGAATTGTTTAATTTTAACCAAATTTTCACCACAGTGTCTTAAAGCATTCAAAGCATTCAAAGCATTGCATTGCAAATTTCAGACCTTTAACCCTTAAAATGACGAAACCGGAGCCGTTTACAGTTTTAACTCCTCTACAGTCCCAGCTACAGCCTTTGCTGCGACTTTACCAAACCCAGGGGGGTATACGATATCAAATGAAGCCTTCTAGGAACCTTTTCAACCACTTCCAGACACACACACATGCAGCTGCATGTCCTGCTCTCAAAAGTAACTGCGCAATAATGGCACGAAAATGAGGCTCTGCCTACTACATAGAAGGCCCTTCCTGACTGGGAAGGTGTCTAAACCAGTGCCTGACGTAAAAAAACGTTCCCCAAAGTTATAAAGTGTGAATTTCAACTTCAAGCTGTATAAAATGCCCAAATAAAGCAATCGATCTAGCCCATAAAAGTGTCTACCAGTTTTATAGCCCATATTAAGCCCTTTATTCTGTTTGAGACTAAGAAAATGGCTTACCGGTCCCCATGATGGGGAAAATGACAGCCTTCCAGCATTACACAGTCTTGTTAGAAATATGGCTAGTCACACCTTAAGCAGAAAAGTCTGCCAACTGTTTCCCCCAACTGAAGTTATCTCATCTCAACAGTCCTATGTGGAAACAGCAAACGATTTTAGTTACTGCTGCTAAAATCATATTCCTCTCACAAGCAGAACTCTTCATCTTTTTTCTGTTTCAGAGTAAATAGTACATGCCAGCACTATTTTAAAATAACAAACTCTTGATAGTAGAATAAAAAACTACAAGTAAACACCACATACTCTTCACCATCTCCGTGGAGATGCTGCTTGTTCAGCAGGCAAAGAGAATGACTGGGGTGGGCGGAGCCTAGGAGGGACTATATGGACAGCTTTTGCTGTGCTCTTTGCCATTTCCTGTTGGGGAAGAGAATATTCCCACAAGTTATGGATGACGCCATGGACCGGACACACCAATGTTGAGAAAATAACTACTTTTACATCATTTTGCTAGTGTAATCTAATTTCATTTTCTAGCAGGCCTGTGTGTCAGGCTCACAGCATATACTGTGGTTAATTGCTCTGTGCCACCACTGATATCTGCTTAACATTAGAGTAAATTTTTTAAAAAATTTTTTTACATCATTTTGCTAGTGTAATCTAATTTCATTTTCTATCAGGCCTGTGTGTCAGGCCCACATCATATACTGTGATTAATTCTTCTGTGCCACCACTGATATCTAGTTAACATTATTTTAAATTAAAAAAAACAACAACTTTTACATAATTTTGCTAGTGTAATCTAATTTCATTTTCCATCAGGCCTGTGTGTCAGGCCCACATCATATACTGTGATTAATAGCTCTGTTTTCCACCACTTATATCTGGTTTAACATTAGTGTAAAATTAAAAAAAAAACTTTTACATAATTTTGCTAGTGTAATCTAATTTCATTTTCTATCAGGCCTGTGTGTCAGGCTCTCACAGCATAGACTGTGGTTAATTGCTCTGTGCCACCACTGATATCTGCTTAACAATCATTAGTGTACAATTTTTAAGAAAAAAATTTACATCATTTTGCTAGTGTAATCTAATTTTATTTCTCCAACATTGGTGTGTCCGGTCCACGGTGTCATCCATTACTTGTGGGATATTCTCCTCCCCCACAGGGAAAGGCAAGGAGAGTACACAGCAAGAACTGTCCATATAGTCCCTCCCAGGCTCCACCCCCCCAGTCATTCTCCTTGCCGCTCTGAACAATATAGAAAAAAGTTCCCCGTCTCCGTCAACAAGAGTCCCTTTCTTGGGAACAATAATAGATTCTTTAGAAATGAAGATTTTCCTGACAGATGTCAGAGAGTCAAAGCTTCTTAACGCTTGTCAAGTTCTTCACTCTGTTCTATGGTCTTCCATAGCTCAGTGCATGAAAGTAGTAGGGTTGATGGTTGCAGCAATGGACATAGTTCCTTTTGCGCAAATTCATCTAAGACCATTACAACTGTGCATGCTCAAACAGTGGAATGGGGACTATACAGACTTGTCTCCAGTGATTCAAGTAGATCAGAAGGCCAGAGACTCACTCCGTTGGTGGCTGACTCAGGATCACCTGTCCCAGGGAATGAGCTTCCGCAGACCAGAGTGGGTCATTGTCACGACCGACGCCAGTCTATTAGGCTGGGGCGCGGTCTGGGATTCCCTGAAAGCTCAGGGTCTATGGTCTCGGGAAGAGTCTCTTCTCCCGATAAACATCCTGGAACTGAGAGCGATATTCAATGCTCTCCGGGCTTGGCCTCAACTAGCAAAGGCCAGATTCATAAGATTCCAATCAGACAACATGACGACTGTTGCTTACTTCAACCATCAGGGGGGAGCAAGGAGTTCCCTGGCGATGAGAGAGGTGACCAAGATCATCAAATGGGCGGAGGATCACTCCTACCACCTGTCTGCGATCCACATCCCAGGAGTGGAAAACTGGGAGGCGGATTATCTGAGTCGTCAGACCTTTCATCCGGGGGAGTGGGAACTCCACCCGGAGGTGTTTGCCCAGTTGACCCAATTATGGGGCATTCCAGACATGGATCTGATGGCGTCTCATCAGAACTTCAAGGTTCCTTGCTACGGGTCCAGATCCAGGGATCCCAAGGCGACTCTAGTGGATGCATTAGTAGCGCCTTGGACTTTCAACCTAGCTTATGCATTTCCACCGTTCCTTCTCATTCCCAGGCTGGTAGCCAGGATCAAACAGGAGAAGGCCTCGGTGATTTTGATAGCTCCTGCGTGGCCACGCAGGACTTGGTATGCAGACCTGGTGAATATGTCATCGGCTCCACCATGGAAGCTACCTTTGAGACAGGATCTTCTAGTACAAAGTCCATTCGAACATCCAAATCTAGTTTCTCTCCAGCTGACTGCTTGGAAATTGAACGCTTGATTTTGTCTAAGCGTGGGTTTTCGGATTCTGTGATAGATACTCTGGTACAAGCCAGAAAACCTGTGACTAGAAAGATTACCATAAAATATGGAAAATATATATCTGTTGGTGTGAATCCAAGGGAATCTCATGGAGTAAGATTAAAATTCCTAGGATCCTTTCCTTTCTCCAAGAAGGTTTGGATAAGGGATTATCAGCGAGTTCTCTAAAAGGACAGATTTCTGCTTTATCTGTCTTGTTACACAAACGACTGGCAGCTGTGCCAGATGTTCAAGCTTTTGTTCAGGCTTTGGTCAGGATCAAGCCTGTTTACAGACCCTTGACTCCTCCCTGGAGTCTAAATTTGGTTCTTTCAGTTCTTCAAGGGGTTCCGTTTGAACCCTTACATTCCATAGAAAAGTTGGAAAGTTCTGTTTTTGGTTGCTATTCTTCTGCTAGAAGAGTTTCTGAATTATCTGCTTTGCAGTGTAATCCGCCCTATCTGGTGTTCCATTCAGATAAGGTTGTTTTGCGTACTAAACCTGGTTTCCTTCCAAAGGTTGTTTCCAACAAGAATATTAACCAGGAAATAGTTGTGCCTTCTTTGTGTCCGAATCCAGTTTCAAAGAAGGAACGCTTGTTACACAATTTAGATGTAGTCCGTGCTTTAAAGTTCTATTTAGAAGCAACAAAGGATTTCAGACAAACGTCTTCTCTGTTTGTAGTTTATTCTGGCAAGAGGAGAGGTCAAAAAAGCTACTGCTACCTCTCTTTCCTTTTGGCTGAAAAGCATCATACGATTGGCTTACGAGACTGCCGGACGGCAGCCTCCTGAACGAATCACAGCTCACTCTACTAGGGCTGTGGCTTCCACATGGGCCTTCAAGAACGAGGCTTCTGTTGATCAGATATGTAAGGCAGCGACCTGGTCTTCTCTGCACACTTTGTCCAAATTCTACAAATTTGATACTTTTGCTTCTTCGGAGGCTATTTTTGGGAGAAAGGTTTTGCAAGCCGTGGTGCCTTCTGTTTAGGTAACCTGATTTGCTCCCTCCCTTCATCCGTGTCCTAAAGCTTTGGTATTGGTTCCCACAAGTAATGGATGACACCGTGGACCGGACACACCAATGTTGGAGAAAACAGAATTTATGCTTACCTGATAAATTACTTTCTCCAACGGTGTGTCCGGTCCACGGCCCGCCCTGGTTTTTTAATCAGGTTTGAAGAATTTCTTTCTCTATACACTACAGTCACCACGGCACACTATAGTTTCTCCTTTTTTTCTCCTAACCGTCGGTCGAATGACTGGGGGGGGGCGGAGCCTGGGAGGGACTATATGGACAGCTCTTGCTGTGTGCTCTCCTTGCCTTTCCCTGTGGGAGAGGAGAATATCCCACAAGTAATGGATGACACCGTGGACCGGACACACCGTTGGAGAAAGTAATTTATCAGGTAAGCATAAATTCTGTTTTTCCATCAGGCCTGTGTGTCAGGCCCACATCATATGCTGTGATTAATTGCTCTGTGCCACCACTGATATCTGGTGTAACATTAGTGTAAAATTAAAAAAAAACTACTTTTACATCATTTTGCTAGTGTAATCTAATTTCATTTTCTAGCAGGCCTGTGTGTCAGGCTCACAGCATATACTGTGGTTAATTGCTCTGTGCCACCACTGATATCTGCTTAACATTAGTGTAATGTTTTAAAAAAAAACTTTTACATCATTTTGCTAGTGTAATCTAATTTCATTTTCTATCAGGCCTGTGTGTCAGGCCCACATCATATACTGTGATTAATTCTTCTGTGCCACCACTGATATCTAGTTAACATGATTTTAAATAAAAAAAAAACAACAACTTTTACATAATTTTGCTAGTGTAATCTAATTTCATTTTCCATCAGGCCTGTGTGTCAGGCAAACATCATATACTGTGATTAATAGCTCTGTTTTCCACCACTTATATCTTGTGTAACATTAGTGTATTTTTTTTTTAAAAAAACTTTTACATCAGTCCTCTTCTAGTGTTATTTAATTTTAGTTTCCAGGCCAGCCTGGCTGCCACTAGTGCAAGCCTGTGTGTCAGGCTGCCAGCATATACTGTGCCTACTTCCATCCTCAGTGCCACCACTCCTATCTGGTGTAGCATTAGTTTAAATTTTGTAAAAAAAAACCCTTTTATATCAGTCTTCTAGTGTTATTTAATTTTAGTTGCCAGGCCAGCCTGTTTGTCAGGCTGCCAGCACATACTGTGCCTACTTCCATCCTCAGTGCCACCACTCCTATCTGTTGTAACATTAGTGTAACTTTTTAAAAAAAAAACTTTTACATCAGTCTGCTAGTGTTATTTAATTGCAGTTGTCTGTCTGCCAGCGTGTGTGCCAGGCCCACTTTCCAACTAGTGCCACGAACCATATTTGTTATAACAGTAGTGTAAATATTTAAAATAAAAACTTTTTTGACTGTGAATCATCAGTCTGCTAGTGCAATTGAATTACAGTTTCCTGCCTGCCAGTGTGTGTGCCAGGCCCACTTGCCAACTAGTGCCACCAATCATATTTGTTATAACAGTATTGTAAATATTTAAAATAAAAACTTTTTTGACTGTGAATCATCAGTCTGCTAGTGCAATTGAATTGCAGTTGCCTGCCTGCCAGCGTGTGTACCAGGCCCACTTGCCAACTAGTGCCACCAATCATATTTGTTATAACAGTATTGTAAATATTAAAAAAAAAAACTTTTTTTACTGTGAATCATCAGTCTGCTAGTGTAATCTAATTGCAGTTGCCTTCCTCCCAGCGTGTGTGCCAGGCCCACTTGCCAACTAGTGCCACCAATCATATTTGTTATAACAGTAGTGTAAATATTTAAAATAAAAACTTTTTTGACTGTGAATCATCAGTCTGCTAGTGTAATCTAATTGCAGTTGCCTTCCTCCCAGCATGTGTGCCAGGCCCACTTGCCAGCTAGTACCACCAATCATATTTGTTATAACAGTAGTGTAAATATTTAAAATAAAAACTTTTTTGACTGTGAAACATCAGTCTGCTAGTGTAATCTTATTGAAGTTGCCTGCCTGCCAGCGTGTGTGCCAGGCCCACTTGCCAACTAGTGCCACCAATTATATTTGTTATAACAGTATTGTAAATATTTAAAATAAAAACTTTTTTGACTGTGAATCATCAGTCTGCTAGTGCAATTGAATTGCAGTTACCTGCCTGCCAGCGTGTGTGGCAGGATCACTTGCCAACTAGTGCCACCAATCATATTTCTTATATTAGTATTGTAAATATTTAAAATAAAAACTTTTTTGACTGTGAATCATCAGTCTGCTAGTGCAATTGAATTGCAGTTGCCTGCCTGCCAGCATGTGTGCCAGGCACACTTGCCAACTAGTGCCACCAATCATATTTGTTACAACAGTATTGTAAATATTTAAAATCAAAACTTTTTTGACAGTGAAACATCAGTAAGCTAGTGTAATCTAATTGCAGTTGCCTTCCTCCCAGCGTGTGTGCTAGGCCCACTTGCCAACTAGTGCCACCAATCATATTTGTTATAAAGGTAGTGTAAATATTTAAAAAAAAAACTTTTTTGACGGTGAAACATCAGTCTGCTAGTGTAATCTAATTGAAGTTGCCTGCCTGCCAGCGTGTGTGCCAGGCCCACTTGCCAACTAGTGCCACCAATCATATTTGTTATAACAGTAGTGTAAATATTTAAAATAAAAACTTTTTTGACTGTGAATCATCAGTCTGCTAGTGCAATTGAATTGCAGTTGCCTGCCTGCCAGCGTGTGTGCCAGGCCCACTCGCAAACTAGTGCCACCAAACATATTTGTTATAACAGTATTGTAAATATTTAAAATAAAAACTTTTTTGACTGTGAAGCATCAGTCTGCTAGTGCAATTGAATTGCAGTTGCCTGCCTGACAGCGTGTGTGCAAGGCCCACTTGCCAACTAGTGCCACCAATCATATTTGTTATAACAGTTTTGTAAATATTTAAAATAAAAACTTTTTTGACTGTGAATCATCAGTCTGCTAGTGCAATTGAATTGCAGTTGCCTGCCTGCCAGCGTGTGTGCCAGGCCCACTTGCCAACTAGTGCCACCAATCAAATTTGTTATAACAGTAGTGTAAATATTTAAAATAAAAACTTTTTTTGACTGTGAATCATCAGTCTGCTAGTGCAATTGAATTGCAGTTGCCTGCCTGCCAGCGTGTGTTCCAGGCCCACTTGCAAACTAGTGCCACCAAACATATTTGTTATAACAGTATTGTAAATATTTAAAATAAAAACTTTTTTGACTGTGAAGCATCAGTCTGCTAGTGCAATTGAATTGCAGTTGCCTGCCTGCCAGCGTGTGTGCAAGGCCCACTTGCCAACTAGTGCCACCAATCATATTTGTTATAACAGTATTGTAAATATTTAAAAAAAACTTTTTTGACTGTGAAACATCAGTCAGCTAGTGTAATCTAATTGCAGTTGCCTGCCTGCCAGCGTGTGTGCCAGGCCCACTTGCCAACTAGTGCCACCAATCATATTTGTTATAACAGTATTGTAAATATTTAAAATAAACACTTTTTGACTGTGAATCATCAGTCTGATAGTGCAATTGAATTGCAGTTGCCTGTCTGCCAGCATGTGTGCCAGGCCCACTTGCCAACTAGTGTCACCACTCATATATTTGTTATAACAGTATTGTAAATATTTAATAATCTAATTGAAGTTTCCTGCCTGCCAGCGTGTGTGCCAGGTCCACTTGCCAAGTTAGTGGCACCACTCATATTTGTTGTAACAATACTTTTAATATTTAAAAAATAAACATTTTTGACTTTGAAACATCAGTCTGCTTTTTTGTGTCAGGCTCACAGCGTATACTGTGCCCACTTGCCCAGTGCCACCACTCATAATTTGTTTAATAGTATTGTAAGTGTACATTTTAAAAAAAATGACAGGCAGAGGCAGGCCACCCCGCAGGTGCCGTCGGGGTCGTGGTGATGTGATCCCCTTAGACCCTACAACTATGCACAGTGTTCAGAGGCCAGGTGCCATGGACGCGAAAAGTTCTGAGGAGGACCTAGTTGAATGGCTAACACAGGACACCCAATCTTCTACAGCTTCCGCTCCTAGTCCTAACCTTGACGCACCATCTACCTCCAGCTGTGCTTCGGGCACCTCTCAAGGGACCAGTGCCACTCGCCCACCTGTCGCCACCATCAACACTAGCACCACAGCCGCTTCACTTGATCTGTCAGAGGAGTTATTGACACATCAGTTGGAAGAAATGAGTGATGCGCAACCATCATTGACAGAGGATGTAGATAACAGTGATATGTCTCAGTCAGGCAGCATTACAGACATGGACGTACGGTGTTATGATGATGATGTTTTACCCACTGCTGCTTCCTTTGTTGATTTGTCAGATACAAATGAAGCGGTTGATGATGATGTGTCCGTGGATGTCACGTGGGTGCCCGCTAGAAGAGAAGAAGAAGAGGGGGGAAAGTTCAGATGGGGAGACAGAGGAGGAGGAGGAGACGAGTTGGAAGCAGGGGGAGGTCGTCGCAAGGAGCTAGTGCACAGTCAGACAGCATGCATCGGCACCCGGGGTCAGCCAGACAGCATGCCAATCAACGCATGCTGTTGACACCACCAGAATGCCGTCATCGCAGAGCTCAGCAGTGTGGCATTTTTTGTGTGTGTCTGCCTCTGACAACAGCGATGCCATTTGCAACCTGTGCCAAAAGAAACTGAGTCGTGGGAAGTCCAACACCCACCTAGGTACAATTGCTTTGCGAAGGCACATGGTCTCACATCACAAACGCCGATGGGAAGAACACATGAGTAGAAGCAGCACACAAATTCAAAGCCGCCCTCCTCCTCCTGGTCCAGCATCTTCAGCCACGTCAACCACTGCTGTCCTCCTTGCCCCCTCTCAACCATCCTCCACTCAGTCTCTCTTACGTAGCAGTTCCTGGTCATTTGCCCACAGTCAGGTGTCTGTCAAGGACATATTTGAGCGTAAGAAGCCAATTTCCCAAAGTCATTCCCTTGCCCGGTGTCTGACAGCTGGCTTGTCTGAACTCTTAGCCCACCAGCTTTTACCATACAAGCTGGTGGAGTCTTAGGCTTTCAAAAAATTTGTATCTATTGGGACACCGCAGTGGAAGGTACCCGGCCGAAATTTCTTTTCACAAAAGGCAATCCCAAACCTGTACTCGATTGTGCGAAAGGAAGTAATGGCATGTCTGGCACACAGCGTTGGGGCAAGGGTCCATATGACCACTGATAGCTGGTCTGCAAAGCATGGTCAGGGCAGGTATATGACCTACACTGCGCATTGGGTAAACCTGCTGACGGCTGTCAAGCATGGAATGCGTGGCTCTGCAGAGGAGTTGGTGACACCGCCAAGACTTGCAGGCAGGCCTGCTGCTACCTCCTCTACTCCTCCTACTCCATCCTCTTCCATAACCTCTTCCTTGGCTGAGTCCTCTTCTGCTGCTGCGTCTTGCTCCACATCAACGGCACCCCTCCCAGCACCCCAGGTACTATTCAACATCCCGGATACGGCAGTGTCACGCCGTCTTGGGGTTGACTTGCCTGAAAGCAGAGAGTCAAACCGCACCAGCACTCCTGTCCGCTCTGAACGCACAGGTGGTTCAGTGGCTGACTCCGCACCAACTGGAGATTGGCAAGGTTGTGTCTGACAATGGAAGTAATTTGGTGGTGGCATTGAAATTGGGCAAGTTGACACATGTGCCGTGCATGGCACATGTGAGTAATCTGATTTTACAATGCTTTGTGCATAAGTACCAAGGCTTACAGGATGTCCTGAAGCAGGCCAGGAAGGTGTGTGGCCATTTCAGGTGTTCCTACACGGCCATGGTGCACTTGTCCGATATCCAGCTTCGAAACAACCTGCCAGTGAGGCGCTTGATTTGCGACAGCCCGACACGTTGGAATTCAACACTCCTAATGTTCGACAGCCTGCTCCAACAAGAAAAAGCTGTTAACGAGTATTTGTATGACTGGAGTGCTAGTACAGCCTCTGGGGAGCTGGGGATTTTTTTTTTCCAAATTACTGGACACTCATGCGCAATGCCTGTAGGCTCATGCGTCCTTTTGAGGAGGTGACAAACATTCTCAGTCGCACCGAAGGCACCATCAGCGACATCATACCATTTGTTTTCTTCCTGGAGCATGCCCTGCAAAGAGTGCTGGATCAGGCCGTAGATGAGCGTGAAGAGGAAGAGTTGTGGTCTCCATCACCACCAGAAACAGCCTTATCAGCATTGCTTGCTGGACCTGCGGCAAAGCAGGAAGAGGATTGTGAGGAAGAGGTGTCAGAGGAGGAATGTGGCTTTGAGGAGGAGGACGAGGAGGAAGACCAAACACAACAGGCATCCCAGGGTGCTCGTTGTTGTCAACTATCTGGTACCCGTGGTGTTGTACGTGGCTGGGGGGAAGAAGATACCTTCAGTGACATCAGTCAGGACGAGGAACGGGACATGATTAGCTCGGCATCCAACCTTGTGCAAATGGGGTCTTTCATGCTGTCATGCCTGTTGACGGACTCTCGTATAAAAAATAAATTAAAAGCTATGCTTTAAACAGCGTATAAGGGTGATGTCACAGCACAACGGGAATCTAACAGGGGAAGAGATGAAAGTAATCCTCCTCCTCCTCCCATGACCACGGAGGCAAGGAGAGGATGCTTTCCAGACGTGTTGTTGATGGAGGACATGTGGACCTTTTTAACTCCTATGCATCGCCACAGCCTTTCGGAATCCAGCCTCAGAGAAAGACTCAACCGACAGGTTGCAGACTACCTAGCATTAACTGCAGATCTCGAGACTCTGAGGAGCGATGGACCCCTTGACTACTGGGTGTGCAGGCTTGACCTGTGGCCTGAGCTATCCCAATTTGCAATAGAACTTCTGGCCTGCCCCGCTTCAAGTGTCCTGTCAGAAGGGACCTTCAGTGCAGCAGGAGGTTTGTCACTGAGAAGAGAAGTCACCTAGGTCAAAAAAGTCTTAATTATCTCACCTTTATTAAAATGAATGAGGGATGGATCCCGAAGGGACTGACATTGGGCGATACATTTGAGTAAAAAGGCCTGATGATGAGATGAACTGCCTTGGGCTACAAATGGTATACACGCTGCCGTATTTTTTCTTCGAATGCCGGATGACTTGCGTGACTTATCCGCCAACAACTAGTGTTCAAGCCGCAAGGTTTTATGGCACTTTCTAACTGTTTTACATACATACATTTTTCCAGCCACTGCTACAGCAGCAGCTGCAACAATACCTAATTTTTCAGGCATTTGGACATGCCTAATTTTTCTGGCCTCTGGTGCTGCACTGTGGCTACAAAACCCAAACCAAAAAAAAGGCACATAACAGTGATGAAACTGTTAAGAATAGTACTCATTAACATACCACTCATATCTGGTGGCACAGTAGATTGCAGGCGCAGTGCCCCAAATTTGAAGTAGGAGGACCGACCAAGCATCTTTTTCCATCTCCCGGTTCCGAAAAATTATCTCCAGGTTCCTAAAAACGATGCCATACCTGTACTTGATTGTGCAAAAGGAAGTGATGGCATATGGGGTCTTTCATGCTGTTGTTCCTGTTTGGGGTCATGGACCCTCGTATAAAAAGGATGAAGGAGAACGACCTGTACTGGGTGTCCAAGCATCTTTTTCCATCTCCCGGTTCCTATAAATTATCTCCGGGTTTCTAAAATCAATGCCATACCTATACTTTATTGTGCAAAAGGATGGCATATGTGGTGTTTCATGCTGTTGTTTCTGTTGAGGGTCCGGGACCCTCGTATAAAAAGGCTGAAGGAGAACGACCTGTACTGGGTGTCCAAGCATCTTTTTCCATCTCCCAGTTCTTAAAAATGATCTCCGGGTTTCTAAAATCAATGCCATACCTGTACTCTATTGTGCAAAAGGATGGCATATGTGGTGTTTCATGCTGTTGTGCCTGTTGAGGGTCCTGGACCCTCGTATAAAAAGGCTGAAGGAGAACGACCTGTACTGGGTGACCAAGCATCTTTTTCCATCTCCCGGTTCCTAAAAATTATCTCCGGGTTACTAAAATGGATCCCATACCTGTACTGGATTGTTCAAAAGGATGGCATAAGTGGTGTTTCATGCTGTTGTTTCTGTTGAGGGTCCGGGACCCTCGTATAAAAAGACTGAAGGAGAACGACCTGTACTGGTGTCCAAGCATCTTTTTCCATCTCCCGGCTCCTAACAATTATCTCCGGGTTTCTAAAATCGATGCCATACCTGTACTCTATTGTGCAAAAGGATGGCATATGTGATGTTTCATGCTGTTGTGCCTGTTGAGGGTCCTGGACCCTCGTATAAAAAGGCTGAAGGAGAACGACCTGTACTGGGTGTCCAAGCATCTTTTTCTATCTCCCGGTTCCTAAAAATTATCTCCGGGTTCCTAAAATCGATGCCATACCTGTACTGGATTGTTCAAAAGGATGGCATATGTGGTGTTAAATGCTGTTGTTTCTGTTGAGGGTCCGGGACCCTCGTATAAAAAGGCTGAAGGAGAACGACCTGTACTGGGTGTCCAAGCATCTTTTTCCATCTCCCGGTTCCTAAAAATTATCTCCGGGTTTCTAAAATCAATGCCATACCTGTATTCTATTGTGCAAAAGGATGGCATATGTGGTGTTTCATGCTGTTGTTTCTGTTGAGGGTCCTGGAACCTTGTATAAAAAGGCTGAAGGGGAACGACCTGTACTGGGTGTCCAAGCATCTTTTTCCACCTCCCAGTTCCAAAAAATTATCTCTGGGTTCCTAAAATCGATGCCATACCTGTACTGGATTGTTCAAAAGGATGGCATATGTGGTGTTTCATGCTGTTGTTTCTGTTGAGGGTCCGGGACCCTCATATAAAAAGGCTGAAGGAGAACGACCTGTACTGGGTGTCCAAGCATCTTTTTCCATCTCCCGGTTCCTAAAAATTATCTCCTGGTTTCTAAAATCAATGCCATACCTGTATTCTATTGTGCAAAAGGATGGCATATGTGGTGTTTCATGCTGTTGTGCCTGTTGAGGGTCCTGGACCCTAGTATAAAAAGGCTGAAGGAGAACGACCTGTACTGGGTGTCCAAGCATCTTTTTCCATCTCCCGGTTCCTAAAAATTATCTCAGGGTTCCTAAAATGGATGTGTTACAGAAGCATTAGTTTTCATTGTGTACCGTTAAGTGCTATGTGACAGACCCTTCGGTCAGAACTGAAAGAGTTAACTTTGTTCAGCTTTAAGAAGCTATTTTCTAAATAGAAGTTTGCTGGCATCAGCTCTAATTAAGTTTAGTGATAAACATTCCCATTGTCTAATCACCTCCGGAGTCAGACTGCTAGTTGATAAGATGGGCTGCATTGTTTTCTTGTGTGTAACTTGTTATCTGCTGAAGTAATGTAATTCTATTGTGGCCTGTCAAAGGGCGTTGTCTCTCTATCTAAATGTACCAAATGTGTGATGGGGGATTTTATGCTTCCCCCTTGGGAGTGTCCTGTGTGCATGTAACCTCAATAAAAAGCAGGCTGGGCATCCCAGTCCTGAGTTCTTGGTTGACCCTCAATCGCAGCGTTGAATCGTTTTTGTGGGCAGAAGGGTATCCTAGCTGTACTACAGCTAAGGGGGATTATTCTACATTTGCGAGACTCATATAGAATACTATGGAAAGCAGCTTCTCCCCTCTTCAGCAATAGGAATCCAGGCTACTAAGTGGTCCATCTCTCAGCAAGACTAAGGGTAACCGTAACATTTGGCGGCAGCGGTGGGATTATCCTGGATTTCCTAGGAGAGGTACAGAACGGACGCTTACGAAAAATTGAAGTGTATAACCCTAAAGGATTTACTTGAAAGTAGAGGGGGGTACGCCAGCAACCGGTCGAGGAGAGAGCTGATCGCAGAATTGACCGAACTAGATCAGAGCTTCACAATGGCGGAAACACCGACCACGATTAGTGACGAAAAAACCAGGATTGTTCGGGAGAGGCTCTCACTGTACGGGCCGAACCCCTCCATGGAATTGGTACAGCAGTTGATGGCGGACGAGGATATACGAAAGTCTCGAGCCCACGAACTCAACCTAGCGAACGCACACCGCAATGCTGAAGCCCCGCAGGTAATCATCCCTGTCGAAAATGCTGGGAGGCCCAAGATACCCTATGCGGCATTTCGACCCTTCCTAGAGAGCGAGACAGGGATTGATGAATATTTGGCGGACTTCGAAAGGCAATGTGCCCTGCACCAGATTCCCAACAGAGAGTGGCCCACGATATTGTCTGGGAAACTATCCGGGCGAGCACTGGAAGCCTTTCGAACTCTGGGTGCTGAGGAAGTGACACAGTATGAGCTAGTTAAGGAGACACTGTTGCGACGGTACGCGGTAACTCTGGACACGTATCGCCGACAGTTTCGGGGCACGAAAAAGAAGCCTAATGATACCCATATGGAATGGGCGCACCGAATGCGGAGAGCGGCAAATCACTGAATGAGCGGAAGTAAAGCGGTGACTGGTGAGGAAATTTTACAATTGTTTCTCTTAGAACATTTTTATAATGGCATGGAACAGCAAGGGAAGGAATGGCTGCGAGACAGGCAACCTTCTACCTTAGAAGAAGCAGCCAAATTGGCCAATGAACATTATGACTCCCGTCTTCATGAACCCACAAACTACCGAGCTCCAGCATGGGTCGAACCCAGAGAGGTTTACCGTGCACCCCCTCATGCTGAATTTCGAGCCCCGGTGCCCGCAGGGCCCGCCCGACACTCAGGACCACCCAATAACATCTCTGAGCCTCCCAGACCGACTTGCCACCGATGCAAGCAACCAGGGCATTTCATGGCTAGCTGCCCCCTTAATACGCACCAGACACCCAGGAATTACAATTACCCCTCTGGGTCATATCGTCCGGCCCGGGCCCTCTGTGTTAACTAAGAGGCCCCTATGGAGGAATATTTGGGGCCGCTTCACGAGGCGGACCCTGTATATGCTGCCTCAGATAACCGCTAGCACCATCAGCAGAAGGTATGGCTCGAGGGCCGATCTACCGAGGGATTGAGAGACACAGGGGCCACTATCACGCTGGTACAGAATCATTTGGTGCCGGAGCACAAGCGATCCGGACAGACTGTGGCCGTTAGAGTGGCGGGGGGGATGTGTACAAAATTCCAACAGCTAAAGTGCATCTTGATTGGGGAGCGGGAAAGGGGGCTGTGAACATGGGCATAATGGATCATTTACCTGCCGAAGTACTACTGGGCAACGATTTGGGCCCCATGACTTCTGCCTATGCTCCAGTATACAACAACGAGGCGGACCCAGTGACTACACGGACCCAAGCACGGACGGAGCGAGAACTCTCACCAGTGCGGGAGACACAGGTAAGACCTACCCCGACCTTGCCTGACATGTTAGGCCCCATACCCTGGGACACTCCAGATGCTTTTGAGACAGAGTCTAAGACTGACCCAACCTTACAAAAGTACCGGGAACGAGCAGAGACTGGAGGGGGCAGGGCAGATAACCAAACATTCTTAATGGAAAAAGGGAAACTATACCGCTTGACAGAGAAAAGGGGACAGCGTAGGCGACAGCTGGTAGTGCCCCACAAATACCGTCAAGAAATCCTCAAGATAGGCCATGACATCCCCTTAGCAGGCCGTAACCTGTACCCTACACCGCATTACTCACACGTTCTTTTGGCCAGGGGTACACGCTGACGTTAGAACTTACTGTAATACCTGCGATGTGTGTCAACGAGTAGGAAGGCGAGACGATCACCCTAAAGCCCATCTAGTAAATATGCCCATTGTAGAGGAACCCTTCAGCCGGGTTGCTATTGACCTAGTGGGACCACTGGCTACCCCTAGTCCCTCCGGTAAGCGCTACATTCTTACCGTAGTGGACTACACTACCAGGTACCCAGAGGCTGTCGCCCTATCCAACATATAAGCGGATACGGTAGCGAATGCACTAGTATAGGTGTTCTCCCGGGTAGGATTTCCAAAAGAAATCCTATCCGACCGAAGCACCCAATTTACGGCTGAATTGACCCAACAACTCTGGCAGGTTTGCAAAATTAAGTCCCTCCTGAGCTCCCCATACCACCCCCAGACGAACGGGCTGTGTGAGAGGTTCAATGGGACCCTCAAGCAAATGCTCAAGACGTTCACTCAGGAATACCGAGACTGGGAACGCTTCCTGCCACACCTCCTATTTGCTTATCGGGAGGTGCCCCAGGAAATGACAGGGTTCTCTCCCTTCGAGTTGCTCTACGGAAGAAAGGTACGGGGACCCCTAAACCTGATCCGGAAGCACTGGGAGGGAGAGATGGAGACTGACGATGTCCCCGTTGTGCCATACGTGTTGGAACTCAGGGACCGAATGGAGCAATTAGCCAAATCTGTGTGGGCTAATCTCCAGTTGGCCCAGAGAAGACAGAAAGTATTGTACGATCGGGGGGCCCGAAAGAGAATCTTCACCATAGGACAAAAGGTGTTAGTACTTAAGCCGGTGAAGACAGACAAATTGCAGGTGTCCTGGCAGGGCCCCTACCAGATCGTAGAGAAAAGGGGAGACACCACTTATGTGATAGCTATCTGCCACGACAACAATCCTAGAAAGACATTCCATGTAAACATGCTCAAGGAATATTTTGAGCGACCAGAGAACGTGACGGCCGTATGTTGTTCCCCTCAGGAAGACCCCGACAGTCTACCCATTCCAGACCTATTAGAAAAGAGTCTCCCCACAGGTATAGTGGCTCAGGTTCAGATAGGAGACCGACTTAGCCCCACTGAAAGGGAGCAGCTCAACCAACTCCTACAGTCCAAACACCTCACCTTCTCCCCAAAGCCAGGGTACACTACTTTAACCACCCACCAGGTAGATACTCTGGGACAAGCTCCCTTGCGCCAGGCTCCGTACCGAATCCCCGAAGCAGTTAGGACAGGAATGAAGAAGGAGATCGATGAGATGCTCCAACTCAGGGTAATTGAGCCCTCCGATAGTCCCTGGGCCTCCCCAGTTGTCTTGGTGCCCAAGAAAGATGGGACAACCCGGTTCTGCATAGACTATCGGAGGCTCAATGAAAAGACCGTGACGGACGCTTACCCTATGCCCAGGGTAGACGAGCTACTCGATCGTATAGCCAGGGGAAATTACCTGACCACTATTGACCTCTGCAAAGGTTACTGGCAGATTCCCCTGGCCCCGGAGGCTATCCCCAAGTCAGCATTCGTCACCCCATTCGGCTTATATCAGTTTAGGGTAATGCCGTTTGGGATGAAGAATGCCCCAGCTACATTCCAGCGCTTGGTGGATAGGCTCCTGGATGGCTTCCAGAGTTTTGCTTGCGCCTACCTGGACGACATAGCGATCCACAGTGAGTCCTGGGAGGACCACTTAGCTCACGTAGGAATGGTTCTGGATCAGATCCGGGCTGCTGGCCTGACTCTGAAGCCAGAAAAATGCCACTTTGGGATGGCCGAGGTACAGTACCTGGGTCACCGGGTGGGGTGTGGAAAGCAGCGACCAGAGCCGGCCAAGATAGAAGCTGTCGCCAATTGGCCCACCCCCATGACTAAGACTCAGGTCCTAGCCTTCCTGGGCACGGTAGGGTACTATAGACGGTTCGTACCAGACTACAGCACACTTGCCAAACCCCTGACTGACTTGACCAAGAAGAACTTACCTCGACATGTCCTGTGGTCTCCCCACTGTAAAATGGCTTTCCAGGTTCTCAAAAATGCTCTAATTAACGCTCCTGTCTTGGCGGCCCCAGCCCTTAACAAACGTTTTATCGTCCATACAGATGCTTCCATGTTCGGGCTGGGAGCCGTCCTCAGCCAAGTAGGCAAAGACGGAGGGGAGCATCCAGTTGCCTACATCAGCCGGAAGCTCCTGCCCCGCGAAGTCAGCTATGCAGCGGTCGAAAAGGAGTGTTTGGCTTTGGTGTGGGCATTAAAGAAATTGACTCCCTATTTATATGGGCAGGGGTTCACTCTGGTCACCGACCATAACCCGTTGGTGTGGCTGAACCAGCTCTCTGGAGATAACGGCAGGCTATTACGTTGGAGTTTATCATTGCAACCCTTCAATTTCACCATTACTTATAGACCTGGGAAACAGAATGGCAACGCCGATGGGTTGTCCAGACAAACCGACCTCAGCCCCGCATAACCAGCGGTCTGGACAGCCTTAGTCTGCCCCGAAAAGGGGTCAGACCGTGTCTGCCAGAGTGTTCCACAGAAAGGGAGCACTGTTACAGAAGCATTCGTTTTCATTGTGTACCATTAAGTGCTATGTGACAGACCCTTCGGTCAGAACTGAAAGAGTTAACTTTGTTCAGCTTTAAGAAGCTATTTTCTAAATACAAGTTTGCTGGCATCAGCTCTAATTAAGTTTAGTGATAAACATTCCCATTGCCTAATCACCTCCGGAGTCAGACTGCTAGTTGATAAGATGGGCTGCATTGTTTTCTTGTGTGTAACTTGTTATCTGCTGAAGTAATGTAATTCTATTGTGGCCTGTCAAAGGGCGTTGTCTCTCTATCTAAATGTACCAAATGTGTGATGGGGGATTTTATGCTTCCCCCCTGGGAGTGTCTTGTGTGCATGTAACCTCAATAAAAAGCAGGCTGGGCATCCCAGTCCTGAGTTCTTGGTTGACCCTCAATCGCAGCGTTGACTCGTTTTTGTGGGCAGAAGGGTATCCTAGCTGTACTACTGTAAGGGGGATTATTCTACATTTGCGAGACTCATTTGCGAGACTCATATAGAATACTTTGGAAAGCAGCTTCTTCCCTCTTCAGCAATAGGAATCCAGGCTACTAAGTGGTCCATCTCTCAGCGAGACTAAGGGTAACCGTAACAGGATGCCATACCTGTACTGGATTGTTCAAAAGGATGGCATATGTGGTGTTTCATGCTGTTGTTTCTGTTGAGGGTCTGGGACCCTCGTATAAAAAGGCTGAAGGAGAACGACCTGTACTGGGTGTCCAAGCATCTTTTTCCATCTCCCGGTTCCTAAAAATTATCTCCGGGTTTCTAAAATCGATGCAATACCTGTACTCTATTGTGCAAAAGAATGGCATATGTGGTGTTTCATGCTGTTGTTTCTGTTGAGGGTCCTGGACCCTCGTATAAAAAGGCTGAAGGAGAATGACCTGTACAGGGTGTCCAAGCATCTTTTCCATCTCCCGGTTCCTAAAAATTATCTCCGGGTTACTAAAATCGATGCCATACCTGTACTGGATTGTTCAAAAGGATGGCATATGTGGTGTTTCATGCTGTTGTTTCTGTTGAGGGTCCGGGACCCTTGTATAAAAAGGCTGAAGGAGAACCACCTGTACTGGGTGTCCAAGCATTTTTTTCCATCTCCCGGTTCCTAAAAATTATCTCCGGGTTCCTAAAATCAATGCCATACCTGTAGTCTATTGTGCAAAAGGAAGTAACCTTACCGTGGGTCACAGACCGCATGTCTTGTTGTTAGATTTTGTCAGGGTAATTGGGCAGGCCATATAGACCTCCCCCGATAGGGGGAGTAACACGTATTAAAGTGCTAAGAATAATACAACTTAACACAACCTAGTTACCATGGGTCCCAGACCGCATGTCTTATTGTTATATTTTATCAGGGTAATCAGGCAGGCCATATAGACCTCCCCCGATAGGTGGAGTAAAAGGGATTAAAGTGCTAAGAATAGTACTACTTAACACAACCTTACCATGGCTTCCAGACCGCATGTCTTATTGTTATATTTTTTCAGGGTAATCAGGCAGGCCATATAGATCTCACCCGATAGGGGGAGTAAAAGGGATTAAAGTGCTAAGAATAGTACTACTTAACACAACCTAGTTACCATAGGTCCCAGACCACATGTTTTGTTGTTATACTTTGTCAGGGTAATCATGCAGCCCATATAGACCTCCCCGATATGGGGAGTAACAGGTATTAAACTGCTAAGAACAGTACTACTTAACACAACCTAGTTACCATGGGTCCCAGACCGCATGTCTTGTTGTTATACTTTGTCAGGGTAATCATGCAGGCCATATAGACCTACCCAGATAGTGGGAGTAACAGGTATTAAAGTGCTAAGAACAGTGCTACTTAACACAACCTAGTTACCATGGGTCCCAGACCACATGTCTTGTTGTTATACTTTGTCAGGGTAATCAGGCAGGCCATATAGGAGAGGTAGGAGGACAGACCAATCATCTTCTTCCATCTCCCTCTTCCAAAAATGCAGGCCATATAGACCTCCCCCGATAGGGGGAGTAACAGGTAGTAAACTGCTAAGAATAATACTACACACCACGGGTCCCAGACCGCATGTCTTATTGTTATACTCTGTCAGAGAAATTATATATCTATCAAATCTATCTATTTATCAATCGCATCTAACTATCAATCGTATCTATCAAATATAAATTGCATCTATTGATCTATGTAATTCGTATCTATAAAATGTATATTGCATCTTTTGATCTATGTAATTCGTATCTATCAAATGTATATTGCATCGATTGATCTATGTAGTTCGTATCTATCAAATGTATATTGCATCTATTGATCTATATAATTTGTATCTATCATATGTATATTGCATCTATTGATCTATGTAATGTATGTATCTATCTATCTATCTATCTATCTATCTATCTATCTATCAAATCTATCTATCTCGTGGTTGTGCAGATGGACTGTTTGCGGTTGTTTGCGGTGCGTTACACAGGGAGTTTGGTCTGTCACTGTGAAGCGGGCGTAACCCTTACACTACCTGATTGATACAACATCATACCTGATGTTTTAAAGCACGTTATTCAAATTTTTTTTAGGAATGTTAGGTGATTAAGGCCCTTTATGGGTTAAAACCAGACTCTGCATCAACTATGTAATTTTCCATGGGAGTTTTGCCATGGATCCCCCTCCGGCATGCCACAGTCCAGGTGTTAGTCCCCTTGAAACAACTTTTCCATCACTATTGTGGCCAGAAAGAGTCCTTGTGGGTTTTAAAGTTCGCCTGCCTATTGAAGTCAATGGCGGTTCGCCGGTCATGAACAGTTGCGGAAGTTCGAGTCCGCCGTTCGCGAACCAAAATTTTTAAGGTTCATGACATCACTAGTAAGCAGTAGCAGATATTAAATAAGCAACACATCCAATAACACAGAACATGTAATTTAGGTAGGGCTGCAAACATCTACTGGCGTAACTAACTGTATATGCTTAAAGTTGAAATCTGGTATGTTATTTGTGTGCAAGGCGTATGACCTAGGAGTCGAGCGGTAATGCGGAAGTGTTTGACCGCGAAGATCCATCAGAGGACTGAATTAAAACTTGCCTATGACAGGAGGCAGTGTGAAAGCTGACATAGAGCAGGTCCAACTGTGTTGAGAGGTTTGCAGGTTGCTGCGTTGCAATGGTATCAGAGAGAGTTGGTAGATGGATGCAGAGGAGTCTTAATAACAGTGCATACTGCTCTAATAAGATTACGACAGGCTGCATCTGTATTGCCCAAATATATACTCCCTGAACACAGTGACTTCCATCTAACATGAGGAATGCGGAGAACCAGACCGATGCCTTTCACTCAGCCTCCCCTCACATTGCACTGGAATAAGGCTCTGGGGCTGATTAGCGCTCTGAACGAGCCGCGGTTATGAGAGTGGGACTATTTAAAGGAACCACTAACCTCAGAGTGCAAGGCAAAGGACAACAGCTTTGAGCCACCATGTGTATACATCTGGAAGAACTGGCGGAAAGCCGGTAATGTGACCTCAGCGGTAAGCCGCCCGGACAGAATCAATGTTATTTTTTTATCTACGCACAGTCAGTGAATCGGTCAGGGGCAAGTGCTGCCCCCCCAAATTTGACGCCCTAGGTACGGGCCTTGTTGGCCTAGGCCTTAATAAGCCCCTGCAGCAGATATAAAAACGTAAGCCTTGGTATGGAGTCAGTATATAGACAATATTACTGGCTGTGCAGATTGTGTGAGGCCAAAATTTCACACACTAGAGGTTTTCAAGCACTGTGTCTGGTTTCTTTGTTTAAGGAATTAAAAACGTTTTAACCAGGTTCCAGAAAGTAAACTAATCATCAGATAGGTGTATCAGCCATTCAAACAACGTGCTTCAGCATTCAAATAAGGTATTTTATGTACTATAGCTGCTGTGTAATGATCATAGTTATACAATGTATAACTGGCAGAAAGCTGTAGGCATATTTTTAGTGTCAAAAATAACAGATGTTTTTTTTTCTTGGCAATATCTGTAAAATATGTTTTCTGAAAGTGTATACAATTCTTGTTATTTAATCTGCCATTTATGTATATATAATGAATCTGTAATATTATGTTTCCTTTAAAAACACAAGATTTACATGAATGCAAAATATATGAAGCAAATGTAAAAAAAAAAACAACAAAAAAACATGCGGCTAGATTACGAGTCTTGCGTTAGGCTCAAAAAGCTGTGTTGGCCGGTCCCAACGCTGCTTTTTAATGCCCGCTGGTATTACGAGTCTTGCAGGTACAGGTGTACCGCTCACTTTTTTGGCCCAGACTCGGAAATACCGCAAATCCCCTTACGTCAATTGCGTATACTATATTTTCAATGGGACTTGCATAGTGCCGGTATTACGTTTCTGACAAAAAGTGAGCGGTAGACCCTATCCTGTCAGGACTAGTACCGCATTTAAAGTCAGTAGTTAAGAGTTTTATGGTACAACTAAAGTGCTAAAAAGTACACTAACACCCATAAACTACCTATTAACCCCTAAACTGCTGTACTCCCGCATCTGCCTGGCCCTAACATCGCCGCCACCTACCTACATTTATTAACGCGTAATCGGCCGCCCCCAACGTCGCCGCTACTATAATAAAGTTATTAACCCCTAAACCTAAGTCTAACCCTAACCCTAACCCCACCTAACTTAAATATAATTTAAATAAATCTAAATAAAATTACTACAATTAACTAAATAATTCCTATTTAAAACTAAATACTTACCTATAAAATAAACTTTGTATTTATTTTAACTAGGTGCAATAGTTATTAAATAGTTATTAACTATTTAATAACTACCTAGTTAAAATAAAGACAAATTTACCTGTAAAATAAAACCTAACCTAAGTTACAATTACACCTAACACTACGCTACAATTAAATTAATTACCTAAATTAAATACAATTAATTACAATTAAATAAAATTATCTAAAGTACAAAAACAAACAAACAAATACTAAATTACAGAAAATAATAAACAAATTACAAGATTTTAAAACTAATTACACCTAATCTAACCCCCCTGACAAAATAAAATAAGCCCCCCAAAATAAAAAAGCCCTACCCTACACTAAATTACAAATAGCCCTTAAAAGGGCCTTTTGCGATCCAATCAGCCAATAGGATTGAACTGGCATTCTATTGGATGTTCCAATCAGCCAATAGAATGCCAGTTCAATCCTATTGGCTGATTGCATTAGCCAATAGGATTTTTTCTACCTTAATTCCGATTGGCTGATAGAATTCTATCAGCTAATCGTAATTGAAGGGACACCATCTTGGATGATGTCATTTAAAGGAAGCTTCATTCTGTGTCTTGAAGATGGACCCGCTCTGCGGCAGATTAGGGGTTAATAAATATAATGTAGGTGGCGGGGATGTTGGGGGCAGCAGATTAGGGGGTTCATAAGTATAATGTAGGTGGCGATGTCGGGGGCGGCAGATTAGGGGCTAATAAGTGTAAGATTAGGGGTGTTTAGACTCGGGGTTCATGTTAAGGTGTTAGGTGTAGACATAAATGTATTTTCCCCATAGGAATCAATGGGGCTGTGTTAGGAGCTTTACGCTGCTTTTTTGCAGGTATTAGGTTTTTTTTCAGCCGTCTCTTCCCGTTGATTCTTATGGGGAAATCGTGGACAAGCACGTTTTACCAGCTCACTGTTAACGTAAGCAGCGCTGGTATTGAGGTGAGATGTGGAGCTAAATTTTGCTCTACGCTCACTTTTTTGCGGTTAACGCCGGGTTTGTAAAAACCCGTAATACCAGCGCTGTCTTTGAGCGGTGAGCATAAACTACTCGTTAGCACCGCACCCCTGTTAACGCAAAACTCGTAATCTAGGCGATGGTGAATTATTCCATATTGATCGTATTGCCTTATGTGTTTGAATATTGTTCACTTAAAGGGACAATCAACACTAAAATTGTTATTGTTTAAAAAGTTAGATAACGCGTTTACTACCCATTCCCCAGCTTTGCACAACCTACATTGTTTGTTTTATTTGCTTTTCACAACAGGAGACTGCTAGTTCATGTGGGCCTAATAGATAACATTGTGTTCACGCCCCTTGGTTCTGCACAACACAGCTAAAATGCAAGTCAGTAGACAAAAGAGGCTTAGATACAAGGTAATCACAGAGGTAAAAAGTAAGTTAAAAGTATATTAATATAACTGTGTTGATTATGCAAAGCTGGGGAATGGGTAATAAAGGGATTAGTTTTCTTTTAAACAATAAACATTTTTATATTTACTGTCCCTTTAACTAATAACACAAATTCATGATATATGTACGATATTTATACCATCCTGTGTTAATTCATAAACAGTCACCTAGATTACAAGTTTTGTAATCGTGTTGATCGTGTTTTAATGCTGAAAAAATGTCCATTTCACAGTTAAAACCGGAACGCATCGATTTCGATTCTTGTGGGTGTAGCTGTAACGCAAAGCATTTTAGCCTGTAACGCAACGTCAGTCCCACACTCAAAAAAATTAAGTTTTTGCATGGGATTTCCATAGCGCTGCCATTTCAAGTTTTGTGGTGAGGCTAAAAAGCTTGCGTTACAGCCTTTACAGACACGATCCATTCCGCAATCTGAGACCAGTGTTTATGAGTTTTGTGCCACTAAACTGTTAGAGAAAACTCATAAAGTGTTACAAAGTAAAGTAAAATATAAATACAGGAGTACCTGTAATACTATATATCACAGATCTCCTATAGGAGGCGCTAGAATGCAATGATAGATATTACCAAAATATTAATGTATATGAATCTCATAACACAATGTGAATATACAAAATGTAAAGACTTAAAAATTGTGAAATGTAAAATATATATACAAACGTAGCACTAGTCGTAACCAGTATGGCTATAGAAAAGTCCAACAAATGTCCTTAAGTATCCGTATGATGGTCAGGCAGCTCTCGGTCTTCACCCACAAGGATGATGCAACTTCTATGATGGATAACTGTAACAGAAACAGAGGCGCCACATGTGTAGATCAATGAGGACCACAATATCCAAGCAAGACAAGACACAGGGTACTCACAAACGTGGAGGCACTCTTTTGTGCCTATGGGAGCAGGCTGGTATTCCAACAGCAAACCAGCTGGCTGCACAAGGGAATCCCCGTCGCAGCGAACAACACTGGTATCCTGTGGCTTCAGGTCTCCAAACTGCCACTCTTGCCTGAATCACCTTCTGCGAACTGGAACTTGAGTATCACCTCCACTGGTTTGAATATTTACAGATGTTGATGTGTATATATAGATATATTTTGTATATATATATATATATATATATATATATATATATATATATATATATATATATATATATATATATATATATATATTTATGTGTGTGTATATATATAAAAAAAGCAATTATGTCTGCCATTTCTGAACAAAGGGGATCACAGAGAAGCATTTACAACCATTTGTGCCATAATTGCTCAAGCTGTTTGTAAATAATTTCAGTTGTAAAAAAGTTTGCTCGCTTTTGGTGGTGAAATGGTGGCATTAAATATACCAAAATGGGCCTAGATCAATACTTTTGGTTGTCTACTAAAAATATATATATATATATATACATGTCAAGGGATATTCAGGGATTCCTGATAGATGTCAGTGTTACAATGTAACTATCGCTAATTTTTGAAAAAAAATGGTTTGGAAATAGCAAAGTGCTACTTGTACTTATTGCCCTATGACTTGCAAAAAAAGCAAAGAATATGTAAACATTGGGTATTTCTAAACTCAGGACAAAATTTAGAAACTATTTAAACGTGGGTGTTTTTTTGGTGGTTGTAGATGTGTAACAGATTTTGGGGGAGTTAGAAAAAGAGTGTTTTTTCAATTTTTTCATTATATTTTATATATTTTTTATAGTAAAGTATATGATATGAAATAAACACAGCAAAAATGTAAAAACACACCTGGACCTTAACGGTAAGAAAATGAAAAATGGTCTGGTCACTGAGGGGTTAATATTATTTCTTACATAATGTTTTTAATAAAAAAAGTGTAAAGATGAGTCTAATATCTTATTTTAATATGTTTTTAAGTGTTTTGTGAATATTTTTTTTTGTAACCTTTACTCTTTAGGTCTCAAGTTGCACTAAATATTGTAGTGCATTTTGGGATTTCGCTTAAGCACAAACTATAACTATATGAGCGCAAATTAGTGCGTTTGCAATATCCATTAAAAGTATTATTATACATATCGTAAAATATTCTAAATAATCCATAGAATATATCTATATTTTTTACAGTATATTTAATGATATTTATTATTTTTTATTATTTTTTAATATTTAATATTTCAATAACGCGCCTTAAGATTACTACATTTTCATGTACACTAACCCGACCACGTTAAATATTAATTGCGAAACCCGATGCACACAAAAAATCATATTTTACATTGCTATGTTCTTCACATAGAAAATAATGTATATAAATATATATTTCTATAGATATCTGATAATGTTCATGTAAAATACATATCGATACCTATATGTCTATATTCCCTCCTTGCATGATATAGGGATATACAGGTATATATATATTTGCATACAACGAGAGAAGCGCTCCACTGGAACGAACAACAGCTTATGAGCTGTTGTTCATTCCTGGTAGAGCGATTCTCTCTTCATATGCAAATTAATATGACCCTGGGGAAGTCTCCCTATGGGTGATGGGGGAAACCAGACATGGACTCCTTGCCCAGTGTGCTTAGAGGAATGTGGCTGCACCTCACTGACGAGGCCCATAGGAGGCCGAAACAATCGTCTGGGGTTGTCATGTTCCTTGCTCAGAGGAGAATTGCCTTGTATTTTGGTGCTGGACTGACCTTACTTGGCGGGATCAGACTGATATACTTCAGGAAAGTTTTCCTCTGTGAAAAGCACACTGGTCTAAAAGAGGCTGCTTCCGGGTGGTAAATCGCCAAAGAACTAGCTGATGAGCTGTTCGTTTCTGGTAGAGCACTTCTCTCTTCGTATGCATATATATATATAAATAAATACAAAATTTGTTTTTTTAGCACACCTTACAAAATGTTTATATACACATCTTTGGGAGTGCTGCCAATATGACCCAGTAATTACACAAACAAAAAGGTATTGGCAGACATCCATTTTCAAAAGCACAACATATGTTTTGAACTGCTCCAAAAAATGCCTGCAAACAACATCAAGAGACAACTATTCTTTTTAATTAAAATTGGGATCTTAGTCATACAATATGGCCATATTTTGCTTAGCCAGTCACCACTTACAAGGTGCCCCAATATAGACTGGTCCTAACACTACAGTCCTTTTGCCACAGAGGGCTGAATCATTCCTTACTTTACTCTCTATAATAGAATGAGACTCCCTCACAACTCTATTACACTGTCATGAGCACACCTGAGCTTGGGTGGGGTCCTTAAAACAATGGGAGATGGTCAGTCTCCCTGGTTATGTTTAAATACAATTACAAAATTTGTTTTTTTAGCACACCTTACAAAAAGATTATATACACATCTTTGGGAGTGCTGCCAATATGACCCAGTAATTACACAAACAAACTGCTGCAAAAAATTGAGAGAGAGAGAAAATGTATTTACAATAAAAATGACATTGGAATGTTAAATATGTACAGTAAATATACAGTAAAATAGATAGCTACATTTATATTCAAAGAATGTATGTACATTAGATCCCTTTGCAGTCAAATATATGAAAACATGAGATATTATTTGTATTCATTTTTAATATTTAATAATGTGTTTAACTATGTATGTAGTGTAAATATTTCACATTCCAATGTTCTTCACATAGGGGATAATGTTCTATGTATTTTTAAATAGCTATTCCTATATATTTCTGTTTATATCTATACCTATATATATATATATATATATATATATATATGCGCAGTAGAGACTGTACAAGGACAAACATACCTGGCCTTGAGCAGCAGAGCCAGAGAAAGTGTTTTTTGGAAGCTGCCGGTGGGGGGGACGTGACCGGGCGTGTCATGATGGGGGTGTGGCCGGGCATGTCGTGGTGGGGGCGTGGCTGAGCGGGCGTGCCGTAATGGGGTTGTGGCTGACATGCGTAATGAGTGGGTGTGGCCGTGCAGGGGAGAAAGCAACAGAGGGGAGAGAGCAAAACAGAAGGGAGAAAGCAAAAGAGAGGAGGGGGTGAGAGAGAGCAAAAGAGAAGAGGGGGACAGAGAGAGCAAAAGAGAGGAGGGAGAGAGAGCAAAGGAGAGGGCGGAAAGAGAGAGCAAAAGAGAGAGAGAGCAAAAGAAAGGGGGGAAAGAGAGAGAGAGCGCAAAAGAGAGGGGGGAGAGAGAAAGAGCAAAAGAGAGGAGGGAGAAAGAGAGCAAAAGAGGGGGGAAAGAGAGAGCAAAAGAGAGAGAGGAGAGAGAGAGAACAAAAGAGGGGAGACAGAGAGCAAAAGAGGGGGGGAGAGAGAGAGCAAAAGAGAAGGGGATAGAGAGCAAAAGAGAGGAAAGAGAGAGAGCGAAAGAGAGGGGGGAGAGAGCAAAAGAGAGGGGGAGGGGAGAGAGCAAAAGAGAGGAGGGAGAGAGCAAAAGAGAGGGGAGAGAGAGCAAAAGAGAGGAGGGAGAGAGAGCAAAAGAGAGGGGAGAGAGGGAGAGAGCAAAATAGAGGGGGAGAGCAAAAGAGAGGAGGGAGAGAGAGCAAAAGAGGGGAAAGGAGAGAGAGCAAAAGAGAGGGAGATAGAGAGAGCAAAAAAGAGAGGAGAGAGATAGCAAAAGAAAGGTGGGAGAGAGAACAAAAGAGGGGAGAGAGAGAGCAAAAGAGAGGGGGAGAGAGAGCAAAAGAAAGGGGGAGAGATTGCAAAAGAGAAGGGGAGAGAGAGCAAAGTAGAGAGGGAAGAGAGAGCAAAATAGAGGGGGAGAGAGAGCAAAAAAGAGGGAGAGAGAGAACAAAAGAGAGGGAGAGAGAGAGCAAACGAGGGAGAGAGAGAGAGCAAAAGAGGGGGAGAGAGAGAGCAAAAGAGGGAGGAGAGAGAGCAAAAGGGGGGGGGGAGAGAGCAAAAAAGAGGGGAGAGAGAGCAAAAAAGAGGGGAGAAAGAGCAAAAGAGAGGGGAGAGAGAAAGAGAGCGAAAGAGAGGGGGGAGAGAGCAAAAGAGGGGGAGAGAGAGTGCAAAAGAGAGGGGGGAGAGAATTTACAGATTATATCTTAAAACACAGAATAGCTAAGAAGACAGAAAGTGCAGGGAGAGGAGGAGGTGTCGTAAAAATCATGAGGGGGGCTTAGGTAACAGGCAGACAGTGTCCAGTGTAGGAGAACAGAGCAGAGTATATAGAGTATATACTGACATAAAGTTATATATCAACATTGAATCAATATCTATAAAGATGTGAAATTGTATATACAGGGGGAATACAAAAGTTAAAAAAAGACAAAAGTGTGGCCATAGGCTTACCTGTGTACCTATGTATAAAGAATGTGGAATATACAATGTAATTGGCTAAATGAAAGAACATTACAAAAATTTTTTGATAATGTGTTAAGAATCCAGAGTCCACATTTAGTCCAGAATTAAACAAGTTGAAGTGCATTATCATTTTCCATTCAAAGGTTTTTCTTTCAATGGTGTTTTTGATGAGCTATTCTGTGTTTTAAGATATAATCTGTAAATTCCATTAAATTGGTTAGTATTGCTTTAGACTTGATAAAGGAAGGAACTCTTCCGAAAGCTTGTCAACTTATAAATGTATAGTTAGTCCAATAAAAAAGTATCATTGCTCAATGCAATACTCTTGTTATTTTGATATCTAAATCTCTGGACTAACACAGCTACTCCAATCAACGTATATATATATATATATATATATATATATATATATATATATATATATATATACAGGGAGTGCAGAATTATTAGGCAAATTAGTATTTTGACCACATCATCCTCTTTATGCATGTTGTCTTACTCCAAGCTGTATAGGCTCGAAAGCCTACTACCAATTAAGCATATTAGGTGATGTGCATCTCTGTAATGAGAAGGGGTGTGGTCTAATGACATCAACACCCTATATCAGGTGTGCATAATTATTAGGCAACTTCCTTTCCTTTGGCAAAATGGGTCAAAAGAAGGACTTGACAGGCTCAGAAAAGTAAAAAATAGTGAGATATCTTACAGAGGGATGCAGCACTCTTTAAAATTGCAAAGCTTCTGAAGCGTGATCATCGAACAATCAAGCGTTTCATTCAAAATAGTCAACAGGGTCGCAAGAAGCGTGTGGAAAAACCAAGGCGCAAAATAACTGCCCATGAACTGAGAAAAGTCAAGCGTGCAGCTGCCAAGATGCCTCTTGCCAACAGTTTGGCCATATTTCAGAGCTGCAACATCACTGGAGTGCCCAAAAGCACAAGGTGTGCAATACTCAGAGACATGGCCAAGGTAAGAAAGGCTGAAAGACGACCACCACTGAACAAGACACACAAGCTGAAACGTCAAGACTGGGCCAAGAAATATCTCAAGACTGATTTTTCTAAGGTTTTATGGACTGATGAAATGAGAGTGAGTCTTGATGGGCCAGATGGATGGGCCCGTGGCTGGATTGGTAAAGGGCAGAGAGCTCCAGTCCGACTCAGACGCCAGCAAGGTGGAGGTGGAGTACTGGTTTGGGCTGGTATCATCAAAGATGAGCTTGTGGGGCCTTTTCGGGTTGAGGATGGAGTCAAGCTCAACTCCCAGTCCTACTGCCAGTTTCTGGAAGACACCTTCTTCAAGCAGTGGTACAGGAAGAAGTCTGCATCCTTCAAGAAAAACAAGATTTTCATGCAGGACAATGCTGCATCACACGCATCCAAGTACTCCACAGCGTGGCTGGCAAGAAAGGGTATAAAAGAAGAAAATCTAATGACATGGCCTCCTTGTTCACCTGATCTGAACCCCATTGAGAACCTGTGGTCCATCATCAAATGTGAGATTTACAAGGAGGGAAAACAGTACACCTCTCTGAACAGTGTCTGGGAGGCTGTGGTTGCTGCTGCACGCAATGTTGATGGTGAACAGATCAAAACACTGACAGAATCCATGGATGGCAGGCTTTTGAGTGTCCTTGCAAAGAAAGGTGGCTATATTGGTCACTGATTTGTTTTTGTTTTGTTTTTGAATGTCAGAAATGTATATTTGTGAATGTTGAGATGTTATATTGGTTTCACTGGTAAAAATAAATAATTGAAATGGGTATATATTTGTTTTTTGTTAAGTTGCCTAATAATTATGCACAGTAATAGTCACCTGCACACACAGATATCCCCCTAAAATAGCTATAACTAAAAACAAACTAAAAAGTACTTCCAAAACTGATATTAATGAGTTTTTTGGGTTCATTGAGAACATGGTTGTTGTTCAATAATAAAATTAATCCTCAAAAATACAACTTGCCTAATAATTCTGCACTCCCTGTATATATAAATATGTATTTAAGAATAAATAGAACATACTCTTCTATGTGAAGGACATTGGATTGTGAAATTCATAATTCACATCGAGTTGAGCGCACTTGAATAAACGTGATCGGGTTAGCACGCGACTATCATGTGACTATTGGTGTTAGATTTCTTCCAGTTTTCATGCTTCATTGATATCTATGGGGGAATATGTTAACGAGGTTACGAAATTTTAAGTTCCATTTTTTTGTGCGCATGCAAAAAGTCTCTGCCTATCGATGTTATCTTTTGAGGGGGAGCGCTAAATATCACTCCACTCAGAATTTAGCCCTTAGTGGCAACACTGGGTAAGTATATTTTGCTTTCACTTTTGTCTGTGAAAATCCAAGAAAAAACTTGTTTATTATAGTTTTTCACACCCAATCCAAAAGTAGGAAATTCCGATTTTCAGGTTAAAAGGAATATGAATGTCAAAATGAAACTTTCATGACACATAAAATCCAATGCAAATATCAAATCTACTTCTTTATCTTGGTATCCTTTGTTAAATATTTGCTTGCTTCCATGAGAGCATACCTAGGTAGGCTCAGCAGTGTGCACGTGTCTTTAGTACTATATTGTAGTAGTGCTTGCAGCAATATCAGTAATAATGTTATAAATTGTTGCACACTGCTGCGAAATAGTGCTCAAGACAAATTCACACTTTTAAACCTACCTAGGTATGCTTTTATGGAAAGGAGCTACATTTTAATAAAAGATACCAAGAAATTCACTTAAAATAAAATTTAAAAATCATGAATCAAGGTACTTATAATTTACTCTTTACATAGAGGCTAGCATTTCAAAAACACTAGCCTTTGCCATCAATTTAATTCTGACTTTTGTGTCCCTTTATGCTTAAATCTTTTTATTATTAGCATTTATTTTCCAAACACATTTTAACATATGACAAGTGGAAAGGAGATGTTTTACCTCTCAAATATTTCAGACTCTATTTATTATACAAACTCCGGTACAATGAGAATGAATTGTCTATTACAGATAAAGTATTGTACAGTCTTTATCTTCACACTCGGCTAGATTTAGTGTTCTGCGGCCAAAGGGGTGCGTTAGCTACGCATGCTTTCCCCCCCCCCGCACCTTTTAAATACCGCTGGTATTTAGAGTTCACAGAATGGCTGCGTTAGGCTCCAAAAAAGGATCGTAGAGGCATATTTACCGCCACTGCAACTCTCAATACCAGCGGTGCTTACGGACGCGGCCAGCTTAAAAGACGTGCTCGTGCACGATTCCCCCATAGGAAACAATGAGGCAGTTTGAGCTGAAAAAAAACCTAACACCTGCAAAAAAGCAGCATTCAGCTCCTAACGCAGCCCCATTGTTTCCTATGGGGAAACACTTCCTAAGTCTGCACCTAACACCCTAACATGTACCCTGAGTCTAAACAACCCTAACCTTACACTTATTAACCCCTAATCTGCCGCCCCCGCTATCGCTGACCCCTGTATATTTTTTTTAACCCCTAATCTGGCGCTCTGTACACCGCCACAACCTACGTTATCCCTATGTACCCCTAATCTGCTGCCCCTAACACCGCCGACCCCTATATTATATTTATTAACCCCTAATCTGCCGCCCCCAATGTCGTCGCCACCTACCTACAATTATTAACCCCTAATCTGCCGACCGGACCTCACCGCTACTATAATAAAGTTATTAACCCCTAATCCGGCTCACTCCTGCCTCAAAAACCCTATAATAAATAGTATTAACCCCTTATCTGCCCGCCCTAACATCGCCGAACCTAACTTCAAGTATTAACCCCTAATCTGCCGACTGGACCTCGCCGCTACTCTAATAAATGTATTAACCCCTAAAGCTAAGTCTAACCCTAACCCTAACACCCCCCTAAGTTAAATATACTTTTTATCTAACGAAATAAATTAACTCTTATTAAATAAATTATTCCTATTTAAAGCTAAATACTTCAAGAAACAAAGACAAATCCAGCGAGCCTCTTTGAAAAAACGGTGGTAAGTTTATTCTTTAAAAATGACAGGATAAAATATACTCAAAAAACAGGGGTGAAGAAAAAATAGAAGTAGAAAAATATGCCGTTACTCAACAGCAGCCAGTCGGTCTTACGCGTTTCGGCTGGTAGGGAGCCTTATTCATAGACCATATAGACTGTTCAGTTAGCACCCTTAAATGGGCTGGTCCATTAAGAGTTAAGGGTGTTCAGCTGTTGAGTAAGGCACACTTAATTAAAAGGATAACGGCATAGACATTCTGACAATCTATATGAATAGTGTTGTTAAAATTACTTCATAGACATAATGCTCATGTATTCACTTTTATGAATAAGTATCATATTAATAAATGCTTTGTACTAAGTGAAGGACATTTTAGACAGTAATTGATTATAAAACATTTCTTATGAATCCCATGTTACAATCTGATTACATTCAGTAAACCTAGCATAACCTTATATCTAATGCTTTTAACTTGAACTTAAAATTTTAAGTTTAGATGGCAATTACTCAAAAGTTACACATAATATATATTTTTGGCAGTAGGAACAGTATACATTTCACTAACTAGTTCTATCACATATTGCAATCTTTTATATATCATATATAGTATGTTTTGTTTGTAGAATACTACTAAGAAGGGCTGGCTGTAAATTATTTATTTATGTTGCCAATGGTTTATAATATCACCTATTGCATTAAATCCCTTTGGGCGTCTTGTTTGCAGGGTGAAAATCCAAAAAGCCTCTCTGTGTAGTAATTTCTGCATTCTATCCCCTCCCCTAGGGGTATGTGTAATGCTTTCTATGACCTGCCATCTAAAGCTGTTTACTGATTTATTATGCTCATAAATAAAATGATGTACCAGATCTGACACATCTATGTTCTTATCTATATTGTTGAGATGCTCCCTAATGCGAGAGCGTGCTTCCCGTGAGGAGCACCCTACTTATTGTTTATTGCACTGTGTGCACTCAACAAGATAAATGACATATTTGGTGCGGCAATTTGTGCAGCTTGATGAGAGAAACACTCTCTGGGTGGTCTTAGACTGGAATCTATCTATTACACTTGCATGACTACAGGCTATGCAATTTAGAAAGTGACACTTAAAGTGTCCCTTAATAATTAACCAACTACTACCCGTTGTTATCGGTTTTCTTAGTGAACTTGGAGCCACAATGTTGCCTATTATACGACCCTTCCTGGATATACAGTTAACACCTTCTTTTGCCACATCTTGCAAACTATCCTCCCCTGCTAATACAGGTAAATGCTTGTTAATTATCTGACAGATTTCTCCAAAGTGGGAACTATAGTTAGTAATAAATTTTGGCTTGTTTCTGTCAAATTTGGCATGAGGGTTTTCTTGTCTATGTTGTAACATTTGCGACCGATCTAGTCTACTAACCTCTAAGTATGCTCTATTAATTACTTTAGTAGAGTACCCTCTTTCTTGAAGTTGTTGTTTTAACACTTCAGATTCCTTAATAAAATTAGATTCTAAGGAATAATTCCTTTTTAGTCTAATAAATTGACCTTTTGCCACCCCAAAACCTGTGTGCCTGGGGTGGTAGGACTTGGCGTGAAGAATCGTATTTGAAGTGATGGGCTTTCTATAGAGTGTAGTGCTAACATTATGACTAAGGGCATCTCCCATTAGATAAACATCCAGATAAGGAATAATTTCCTTTTCAAAACTGAATGTAAAGTGTAGATTAATGTTATTATTGTTTAAGTACGCAACAAAATTTTCCATTTCGTGTCTGTTTCCTAACCACACAAACAACAGATCATCTATGTATCGTTTATATGATCTAATTAGGTGTCTGTATGGATTCATTTCTCCAAAAACATGGGACCTTTAACACCAGCCCATGAAGATGTTCGCATAGGCTGGGGCAAATTTAGCTCCCATTGCGGTCCCACGTCTTTGGAGAAAGAATCACCAAAGTTGAAATAATTGTGGCCCAAAATAAATTCCAAGGTTTTTAGAATATATATTTTCAATTTTGGGTCATAGTTGCTGTACATATCTAATGAACAAGAAACTGCTTCTAAGCCAAAAGAGTGTGGAATGCAGGAGTAAAGACCCACTACATCCACAGTAAGCCAGGAACATTCATTGCTCCAAGCAACCTGCTGTAGGCAGGTTAAAAAATGTGTGGTGTCTTTAAGATAGGATGGTATCAGCCAATCGGATTGAACTTGAATCTGAATTTTCCTACCTTAATTCCGATTGGCTGATAGAATCCTATCAGCCAATCGGAATTCGAGGGACGCCATGGATGACGTCCCTTAAAGGAACCATCATTTGTCGGGAAGTCGTCGGCCAGGATGGATGTTCCACGTCGGCGGGATGAAGATGGAGCCGGAAGAAAGAAGATTGAAGATGCCGCTTGATAGAAGACTTCAGCCGGATAATGGACCTCTTAAGCACCTGCTTGGATGAAGACTTCAGCCAGATGATGGACCTCTTCAGGATGATGGACCTCTTCAGCCCCCGCTTGGATGAAGACATCGCCCGGATAGGAGGAAGACTTCGGACCATCTTCTGGACGGATCGGTGATACCCAGCATGATGAAGATAAGGTAGGAAGATCTTCAGGGGCTTAGTGTTAGGTTTATTTAAGGGGGGTTTGGGTTAGATTAGGGGTATGTGGGTGATGGGTTGTAATGTTGTGGGGGGGTATTGTATGTTTTTTTTTACAGGCAAAAGAGCAGAATTCTTTGGGGCATGCCCCGCAAAAAGCCCTTTTAAGGGCTGGTAAGGTAAAAGAGCTTTTCAATTTTTATTTTAGAATAGGGTAGGGCATTTTTTTTATTTTGGGGGCTTTGTTATTTTATTAGGGGGCTTAGAGTAGGTGTAATTAGCTTAAAATTGTTGTAATATTTTTATAATGTTTGTAAATTATTATTTTTTTTTTGTACTTTAGTTAGTTTATTTAATTGTATTTATTTGTAGGTATTTGTATCTAATTAATTTATTGCTAGTGTAGTGTTAGGTTTAATTGTAACTAAGGTTAGGATTTGTTTTACAGGTAATTTTGTAATTATTTTAACTAGGTAGCTATTAAATAGTTATTAACTATTTAATAGCTATTGTACCTGGTTAAAATAAATACAAAGTTGCCTGTAAAATAAATATAAATCCTAAAATAGCTACAATATAATTATTATTTATATTGTAGCTATATTAGGGTTTATTTTACAGGTAAGTATTTAGCTTTAAATAGGAATAATTTATTTAATAAGATTTATTTTATTTCGTTAGATAAAATTATATTTAACTTAGGGGGGTGTTAGGGTTAGGGTTAGACTTAGCTTTAGGGGTTAATACATTTATTAGAGTAGCGGCGAGGTCCGGTCGGCAGATTAGGGGTTAATACTTGAAGTTAGGTTCGGCGATGTTAGGGAGGGCAGATAAGGGGTTAATACTATTTATTATAGGGTTTTTGAGGCGGGAGTGAGGCGGATTAGGGGTTAATAACTTTATTATAGTAGCGGTGAGGTCCGGTCGGCAGATTAGGGGTTAATAATTGTAGGTAAGGTAGCGGCTACTTTGGGGGGGCAGATTAGGGGTTAATAAATATTATGTAGGGGTCGGCAGTGTTAGGGGCAGCAGATTAGGGGTACATAGGGATAATGTAGGTTGCGGCGGTGTGCGGTCGGCAGATTAGGGGTTAAAAAAATTTAATAGAGTGGCGGCGATGTGGAGGGACCTCGGTTTAGCGGTACATAGATAGTTTATGGGTGTTAGTGTACTTTAGAGCACAGTAGTTAAGAGCTTTATGAACCGGCGTTATCCCCTAACGCTGGTTTTGACGGCTAACGCAGAACTCTAAATCTAGGCGACTATCTTTTGTGTCCCTTTAAAAGGACATAATACCCAAAATTGATGCCGCATCGCTGTTAACAGCTGACCAGAAAATATTACCTAAACATCTCTATGTAAAAAAGGAAGATATTTTACCTCATAATTTCCTCAGTAGCCATATCCCATTGTAAACCATCAGGATGGTAATCCCAGGACTTGCAAGGGAGCCTGCATCTAGCATGTGCAGGCACAGTCAGGTTATTTCCCTATTCAGTTTAAAGAAGTTTACTATGAAATATCACGAGATTTCAGTGAAATCTCATGGGATCACATCATTCAAAGCATGACTGATGCTGATTGGCTGTGTTTTTTTTTTAACTTGCAGCTGGACAATAGCTGAGGTATAACTGTTCATAGAGCACTTACTCTGGTGAGCTGAAGAAAATTTGAGGCAAAATATCTTCCTTTTTTAAATAAAGATATTCAGGGGATATTCTCTTGTCAGCTTTTCTCAGTTATGCTGCATCACTTTCATGGGATTTATCATATGAGTATTATGTACCTTTAACTAATTAAAACAACTGTGCTAACGGATTGGCAGTGGCGTCACTAGGGGGGTGCGGGGGGGGTGTGTGGAAGGGGTGACAGCACGGTCTAGACTGTCATATCGTCAAACCATTGCAGCAATTTGACAGCCATTTCAGGGTGCGCTCACGTATACGTCATATTAGATGCGCTGCAACTGATTTGTCCTTTTGCGCTTGCCGTAGATTTTGCATCACTGGCAGTGTCTACGGGTGCGGTTCAGTGCTGTACAATTGAGCAGTGAGGGTACAGTAAGGTGAATGAAGTCTGCTTAATGCAGAATCATATAGGATCATTGTAGAGTAGAGCTTTGTCCACTTTGCTTGGATTCGGAATAGGAATTACCATTGTAAAACAGGCATTCTCAGTGCTGTGGGGTTGATGCCAAGGCTAGAAGACACTACCAATAAGCTGTGGGTAGCAAACGTGTTTTACATCATCGTGACATGGCACGGGCAGCTGGTAAAGTGCCAGCATTACAGCAGCAAATACTCTTTTGTTACTCTGATTCTATTGATCAGGGTCTGGTACCATCTCCCCAGTGTTTTATCTTATTGGCTGCCAGAGAGGACTGCAGAGCATTGCGTTGCATTCCAATCCTTTCTGACAGCTAAGAGCTGATTACTCTTCTCTTTATATTACTTGTTTGCAATCAGATGAAGTTCTTTAAATTCTGGAAATCTCAATAGCACAGAAGACCCTTGCTCATTATTTCTTTATGCTGCAAAACTGTAATGATGCTTTGGGACACTTTTCCTTTCCATGAATAATGATTAAACATCAGGACATGGGTGTGGCTGCTTTGACTCTTTGTATATCATTAGCTCATGTTGTTAAAATTCATTGTTTGAGCATAGCAAGCACAGCTGTCAAACTAACCCTTTGAGTGAAAAAGGAAATTCTGCATTCAATCTAATTATTTGAAAGGGGATTTCTAACTACAAAATTCCTTCAGTTTTTAAAAAAAACAAAAAAACACAAAAAAACCCTGTTTATAGAAAGTGTTATATGTGGTGTTATATGTTCTTAAACACTGACCAGTGTATTCATTATTGTTAGCGCCCTTTTATTTAATGAAGCAATATGTGTGATTTTTTTTTTTTTACTGATATCATCATTGGTCTGCCGAGTAAGTCATAATTCATCTAGGCCAACAAGTCTTCATATGAGCACATCACTTGACCTGCATAGCCTGTGATTGGCTAAATTGTGCTGCCAATAGCATTGTCATTTCTTTGCTGAAGAGCATTATTGCACACGTATTAATGTTTAGTTTTAGTCTGATGGTGAATGGAATATAAGGGGATAATGCCTTCGTTATTTGTTGAGATATATATATATATATAAAATATATATATATTATCCTATTATGGTTAAATATGTTTGCTTAGATTCTCTGAACTGTGAGACTCTTACTGTGTTCTCTTTCTATAATTAGTAATAAACATCTTACTTTGCTATTCTCCTGTGTCTAGTATCTTCAGACCTGGGTGCTCATCATTTAGCTTGTGGCATAGCTCCTAATTGGGGGTCAGCTAACCTATCAGGAGCTATGCCACAAGCTGTGTAAGATGCTGTAACTGTGTGTGTGACAGTGTTTGTGTGCATGTAACTGTGTGTGTGACAGTGTGTGTGTAACTGTGTGTGTGACAGTGTGTGTGTAACTGTGTGTGTGACAGTGTGTGTAACTGTGTGTGTGACAGTGTTTGTGTGCATGTGACTGTGTGTGATCAGGTATGGTCAGGGGAGTGGTCGGGCGTGGAGAGGGGCGTGGTTGGGTGCGGTCGGTGCGAGAGAGAGGGGAGAGAAATATTAAGAGAGGGGGAGAGACAAAAAGAGATAGAAAAGAGCTAAAGAGAGGGGGGAGAGAGAGCCAAAGGTGAGAAGAAAGAGTAAAAGAGAGGGGAAAGAGCAAAATAGAGGGAAGAGAGAGCAAAAGAGAGGGGGAGAGAGAGAGAGCAAAAGAGAGGGGAAGAGAGAGAGCAAAAGAGAGGGGGGAGAGAGAGCAAACGAAGAGAGGGGAAGAGAGAGGGGGAGAGAGAGCAATAGAGAGGGGAAGAGAGAGAGCAAAAGAGAGGGGAAAGAGCAAAAGAGAGGGGGGAGAGAACAAAAGAGAGGGAAGAGAGAGAAAAATAGAGGGGGAGAGAGAGCAAAAGAGAGAAGAAAGAGTAAAAGAGAGGGGAAAGAGCAAAATAGAGGGAAGAGAGAGCAAAACAGAGGGGGAGAGAGAGAGAGCAAAAGAGAGGGGAAGAGAGAGAGCAAAAGAGAGGGGGGAGAGAGAGCAAAAGAAGAGAGGGGAAGAGAGAGGGGGAGAGAGAGCAATAGAGAGGGGAAGAGAGAGAGCAAAAGAGAGGGGAAAGAGCAAAAGAGAGGGGGGAGAGAACAAAAGAGAGGGAAGAGAGAGAAAAATAGAGGGGGAGAGAGAGAAAAAGAGAGGGGGAGAGAGAGAAAAAGAGAGGGGGAGAGAGAGAAAAAGAGAGGGGAGAGAGAGCAAAAGAGAGGGGGGAGAGAGAGCAAAAGAGAGGTTGGAGAGAGAGCAAAAGAGAGGGGGGGGGGGAGAGAGCAAAAGATAGGCGGGAGAGAGAGCAATAGAGAGGGGGAGAGAGAGAGAGCAAAATAGAGGGATGGAGAGACAGAGCAAAAGGGGGGGGAGAGGGGAGAGAGAGAGCAAAAGAGAGGGGGAGAGAGAGAGCAAAAGAGAGGGATGGAGAGAAACAGCAACAGAGAGGGATGGAGAGAGAGCAAAAAAAGGGGAGAGAGACAGAGCAAAAGAGACGGGTAGAGAGAAAGCGCAAAAGGGGGGGAGAGAGAGCGCAAAAGAGAGGGGGGGAGAGAGAGTGCAAAAAAGGTGGAGAGAGAAAGCGCAAAAGAGAGGGGGGAGAGCGCAAAAGAGAGAGGTAGAGAGAGCGTAAAAGAGAGGGGGAGAGAGAGAGCGAAAAAGAGAGGGGGAGAGAGAGAGCGCAAAAGAGAGGGGGGAAGAGAGAGTGTGCAAAAGAGAGGGGGAGAGAGAGAGTGCAAAAAAAGGGGGAGAGAGTGCGCAAAAAAGGGGGAGAGACAGTGCGCAAAAGAGGAGGGGTAGAGAGAGCGCAAAAGAGAGAGAGAACGCAAAAGAGAGGGGGAGAGAGAGCGTAAAAGAAAGGTGGGAGAGAGAGCGCAAAAGAGAGGGGGAGAGAGATCAAAAGAGAGGGGGGAGAGAAAGAAAAAGAGGGGGGGGAGAAAGAGAGCAAAAGAGAGGTGGAGCGAGAGAGAACACAAAAGAGAGAGGGAAAGAGTGTAAAAGAGAGGGGAGAGCACAAAAGAGAGGGGAAGAGAGAGCAAAAGAGAGAAGGAGAGAGAGCAAAAGAGAGGGGGGAGAGAGAGTGCAAAAGAGAGGGGGGAGAGAGAGAGCAAAAGAGAGGGGGGAGAGAGAGAGCAAAAGAGAGGTGGAGCGAGAGAGAGCGCAAAAGAGAAAGGGGGAGAGAGAGTGCAAAAGAGAGGGGGAGAGAGCACAAAAGAGAGGGGGAGAGAGAGAGCAAGGGGTGGGACCGCTGTACTGCAAAAAATGGCCTGTGTATATATATAGTATATATATATGTTTGTGTGTGTGTATGTAAATATATCTAAATTTATATATAAGCCAGATATATATATATATATATATATATATATATATATATATAAATATGTTTATACCCTATATATTTATACATATATATGTAAATATATATATGTATATATATATATATATATATATATGCCATATATATATATATATATATATATATATATATATATATATATATATAATTTAAAAAAATTACTATGGGTGGGGGGTGACACCATGAGTTACCGCACGGGGTGACACCAAGCCTAGTGATGCCACTGTGGATTGGAATGTCATAGGAAGCTTAAGATGGAAGTTGTTATTCAGCTACTACAGACAAGAGCTCCTCAATGTACTGAATTCACAAAACCGTGATAGCTCAGTGATTCATTGAAATATAATACATGCTATGCTTCAAGATTTGTAGGCTGTCAAAATTAAATATATTTTCTTTTGAAGCATGAAAAAACTGAGCATCCGCTTTACCTTTAACTGAGCACAAAGATTAATCTCTAAATAAGCCTACACCTTTCAGTTTGTAGGTTTCCAGATTAGTTTTATATTTGTGTTGATATGGTCATGTTAAGCTAGAGTAATTATCTTGGAAAGGTCAATGTGTGAGTGAATGTTATTGCAGCCATGAATTCTAAAACCATACAATTCTCAGGGTGATTGACCAGGTCTTGTCCCTTATGGTTTTGCAAGAACCCAGAGCATGCCAGGATTGCAGACTACTGTTAATTAGGAACTGTTGCCTGGCATTGTATTAATGAATGAATATGTGTTAGTTGATAAAATTGCTTTAAACATCTTGTATTGGGCGAGAGTTCTTCATAGTCTTTTACAATATGTTCACAAAGAAATTCTTCAGGGGAGTGTAATTAGCCTTACACTGTTTAATGTCATTCTTAATGATTACTGGGAATGCTTTGATTAGAGACTTAATCTGCCTATGCATGCAGATGATTGTGGTATTTAAACTGAGAACAAGAATCTTTAAATAAATGTGATCCATGTAAATGAATTGTAGTATTAAGCAGGACTGGGTCAGTACTCAGGTCTCCAATAAAGTGATGAATCAATTGGAAGAAAATATATTTCAGTGTAACAATGATTATTTAAACCACATCTGTGTTTTTTTTTTTTAATAACAATGAATTCGGGCATAACACTAATTATTTAAAAACATTTTTTTAAAATCATTTGTAAGGAAGTTATAGGGGGTCTGACCATTCCTGTGTACAACTTTCTCTGTCCAATCCTGACAGAGCATTATTAAATGATTGATGTGAGGGCTAGCAAGTCAGGCATTAAATGCCAAACAGGCTTGTCCAATCCACTTTTAACCTAGCATAGGAAGTTGGAAGTCTAAGTGAATATGAGCCATATTTAATCACTTTCACTTCAGATTTTGAACAGTGCAGTTTTGTGTTCCTCTGTCAGCTGCACGTTCACTCTGGGGACCAGAGATTTATCATTTTTCTTTTCTAGTTTAGTGTTAAAGAGTTGCAGTTTTATAATATACAGTATTTTGCAGTGTGGGGATTGTTGGAGGGAACATTTTTTTAAACCCTTTGGGCCAGATTACAAGTGGTGTGCTAAATTATGATTTCACTCTTGTGCTAACTGTGCTCAAAGTAAAAATTTATAGCAGCAGCAATAACGCGCGTATTACAAGTTGAAAGTAAAAAAATAGCACAGAATCAAAAGGTCCGATGCGCGCTAATCACGCCTGCGCTATCATTAGCATTAGTATAAAATTAAGGCAGCTACCCCTGATATTAGACACAAAGTTCAGTTTCTATCCCGAGATATGTTTATACACGAGTGGCATAGCTTACAAAAACTTGTCTACACACTTTACTGTTAAGGCTTATAGCATGTTAGCTCTCCTCAGATGTATGTTTCAAGCTATATAAAACTCCTGATTACAATGTGTCCTCTCTTATAGTACTAGTTGAACTGTTCTAATTGATACTCTTGATATATTTTCCTACATAATCTCCATACTTAGGTGGTAAATTGGCTCTCAACACATCTATTTGTTACATCACTTAAGGTCCAAAAGTGGCCTATCTCAAATTATATTATACATAATTCTAAGGGTCCAATAGCAGTTCCATATGTTTGTTACTCGATACATATATCCTATATGTTTCCCCCACAAGTTTGTATTAATACTAAGCTTACAAGAGAATCTATTATTTTATTTCTTTTGTCCATACTTTTGTGTATGGGGATTTTCTATTAATAAGTTTTATTCAGTTCTAGGGGTTAACAATTAACAACTATAAGCTGTATATTATCCTAAAAAGTTTAAAAACAGAGATTCATCATTTGGGACCCAAAAGTGGTCCCCCACAACTTCTGATAGCCTTCTTCACGTTAACTCTTTTCTATGACCATTGAACTTCAATCCTATTGGCTGATCCAATCAGCCAATAGGATTGAGCTGGCATTCTATTGGCTGTTCCAATCAGCCAATAGAGTGCCAGCTCAATCCTATTGGCTGATTGCATCAGCCAATAGGATTTTTTCTACCTTAATTCCGATTGGCTGATAGAATTCTATCAGCCAATAGGAATTGAAGGGACGCCATCTTGGATGACGTCACTTAAAGGTACCTTCATTCTTCAGTCACCGTGGAAAGAAGAGGATGCTCGGCGTCGGATGTCTTGAAGATGGACCCACTCTGCGCCGGATGGATGAAGATAGAAGATGCCATCTGGTTGAAGACTTCTGCCCATCTGAAGGACCACTTCTGCCCGTCTGGAGGACCCCATCTGCCGGATTCATTGAGGACTTTGGCCCGGTTGGATGAAGACTTCTGCCGGTAAGGTGATATTCAAGGGGTTAGTGTTAGGTCTTTTAAGGGGGGGATTGGGTGGGTTTTAGAGTAGGGTTGGTTGTGTGGGTGGGGGGTTTTAATGTTGGGGGGATTTGTAATTTTTTTTACAGTTAAAAAAGCTGATTACTTTGGGCCAATGCCCCGCAAAAGGCCCTTTTAAGGGCGATTTGTAATTTAGCTTAGGGTAGGGCTTTTTTTATTTTGGGGGGGGGGGGCTTTTTATTTTGTTAGGGGGATTAGAGTAGGTGTAATTAGTTTAAAAATCTTGTAATTTGTTTATTATTTTCTGTAATTTTGTGCTTGTTTTTTTGTACTTTAGCTAATTTTATTTAATTGTATTTAATTGTATTTAATTTAAAGAATTAATTTAATTATAGTGTAGTGTTAAGTGTAATTGTAACTTAGGTTAGGTTTTATTTTATATTTTTTGTATTTATTTTAGCTAGGTAGTTTATTAAGTAGTTAATAACTATTTAGTAACTATTCTACCTAGTTAAAATAAATACAAACTTGCCTGTAAAATAAACCCTAAACTAGATACAATGTAATTATTAATTATATTGTAGCTAGCTTAGGGTTTATTTCATAGGTAAGTATTTAGTTTTAAATAGGAATAATTTAGTTAATTATAGTAATTTTATTTAGATTTATTTAAATTATATTTAAGTTAGGGGGTGTTAGGGTTAGACTTAGGTTTAGGGGTTAATAAATTTAGAATAGTGGCGGCGACGTTGGGGGCGGCAGATTAGGGGTTAATAAATGTAGGTAGGTGGTAGCGATGTTAGGGACGGCAGATTAGGGGTTAATAATCTTTAACTAATATTTGCGATGCGGGAGTGCGGCGGTTTAGGGGTTAATATGTTTATTATAGTGGCGGCGACGTTGGGGCAGCAGATTAGGGGTTAAGAAGTGTAGGTAGGTTGCAGCAACATTGGGGCGGCAGATTAGGGGTTAATGAATATAATGTAGGTGTCGGCGATGTTGGGGACATCAGATTAGGGGTTCATAAGTATAATGTAGGTGGCGGCGGTGTCCGGAGCGGCAGATTAGGGGTTAATAATATAATGTAGGTTGTGGCGATGTCGGGGGCGGCAGATTAGGGTTTAATAAGTGTAAGATTAGGGGTGTTTAGACTCTGGGTTTATGTTAGTGTGTTAGGTGTAGACATAAATTTTATATCCCTATAGGAATCAATGGGGCTGCGTTAAGGAGCTTTACGCTGCTTTTTTGCAGGTGTTAGACTTTTTTCAGCCGGCTCTCCCCATTGATTCCTATGGGGAAATCGTGCACGAGCACGTTACACCAGCTCACCGCTAACGTAAGCAGCGCTGGTATTGGAGTGCGGTAATGAGCTAAATTTTGCTCAATGCTCACTTCTTGTCTGGTTTGTAAAAACCTGTAATACCAGCGCTGTCTGTAAGTGAGCGGTGAGCATAAACTGCTCGTTAGCACCTCACAGCCTCTAACGCAAAACTCGTAATCTAGGTGAGGGTTTTTTAAATATCTAACAAACATGATAGTGAGTATGAGAAAGCCAAAAACATGCAATGATCCCCCACCCCCCCAAAAAAAAGCTGTAAAGCCTTCAGCCAATAGATCAACCCCATAATGTTGTGAGGGAGACCCCATAGAAGACTATTGCGCAGGATATTTAGAGCACCAGCACATCCTAGAAATTCAAATGCAAAAATATTGCTTTCAACTTGTAATATGAGTGCAAAAATAAAAGTGCTATTGATTTAACTCAAGCAATGATAGCCCACAATAATATTTTTTTGTTTTTATGAATTTTTTATTGAGAAAGTTAGGTACAGATACAGTTAAATGTCATATCATAACAAAGAAACTATGCATAGTATACAAGTCATAGGATATTCAACCAGGAGCCTTATGAATCAATGAGAAGTAGACGAAAAATATACATTTATACGGACAATGTCGCATGATGAGAACTGAATCTATCCCGTCCAGTGAGCAATGATAGAGAGGAAGCATTGTCTGTGGGGTAAATGTATAAGGAAGCTGGGTATTGTTGTCCTTTTATGATATTATACTTTATAGAAGTTGATTCTCGTAGAGTAATCAAGTCTGATAAGGCATTAGATGAGGTGAGACAGAGGGAGAGGAAGGCGGCAATATATGATATAAAAAGAAGTTTATGGGGAGGGGGAGAAGAGGGAAGGAAGGGATGGGCGGGGAAGAGTGGTTGACTGAATATTCTATGGGGGGGTGCAGTTGTTGCGGTCTGTTATGTGTTTTACTGAGATGTCTCACTCAGGAATTTTTTTCCGTCCATGGTAGCCATGTTTCTAGATAGGAGTCTCATTTATCTAGGACAGAGTGAGAGTGGTACTCCATCTTCTAAATATAGTTTATTGTGAAAATGAATTGCATTAGGGAGGAAGGAGATTTTTCATTTCCATAATCTGGCTCCACAATAATATTTTTGATCTCCACTTGTAATCTACCCCCCCGTGTTTATCCATAACTGGTTTACGTGAGTTTTAAAATAAACATTGAACATACAAACAGCAGCAGTTAGCGCATAACTATTCATATTGTATAACAACCAAGAGTATTTATTGATCCTTTATGTGTTAAAGTGCAAGCTAACCCTAATATGTTGATACTGAATCTGTCCCAAAGGGTTTATTACAATAGCAGCATGTATTACATTTCAGTAATAGTTAACAGTTAATAGATGATAATGGTTTCACAGTTCCTCCCTTGTCTTACTTTGAGACACATTAAATGATTAAGAATAATTTTCCTGCTATTTAAAGCCAGTATTTTTCTAGCATGGTTAAGAATTAGCAAAGTTCATTAATGTTTAATTATAAAGCAAATCTTTGTGCATTGCAAGTGTAAGATAATATTTTCTCACTGCCTGTTAAAATGCTAAAATTAGTTGCTCACTTCAGTTTCCTTCCATAGCTGCAAACCATCCTCCTAGCCAGATTTAATGTAACAGCTCTCTGAAGACATTTTCAAGAACATAGGGCTAGATTACGAGTGGAGCAGTAGTTTGCTCTTGTGTTTGAGCGTTAAAAGTGCTAGAAGTATTTATTTTTTTGCACTCTGAGATTCACCCTCATATTATGAGTTTAAAATAAAAAGTTTGCGTTTTCACATTCGTAATGTTGCGGTAACAAATAGACGCCTAGATTACGTGTCTTGCGTTAGCCTTAAAAAGCAGTCTAGAGAGGTCCCGACGCTGCTTTTTAACGCCTGCTGGTATTGCGAGTCTGGCAGTTACAGGTGTACCGCTCACTTTTTTTCCGCGACTCGAGCATACCGCAAATCCACTTACGTCAAACTTAAATATAATTTAAAATAATCGAAAAGAAAAATTACTACAATTAAATAAATTATTCCTATTTAAAACTAAATACTTACCTATAAAATAAACCCTAAGCTAGCTACAATATAACTAATAATTACATTGTAGCTATCTCAGGGTTTATTTTTATTTTACAGGCAACTTTGTATTTATTTTAACTAGGTACAGTAGTTATTAAATAGTAATTAACTATTTAATAACTTCCTAGTTAAAACAAATACAAATTTACCTGTAAAATAAACCCTAACCTAAGTTACAATTACAAATCACAAGAAACTGTTCCCGAAAAAATCCTTGGGTACAAGTCTGCTAGCCATTGCTAGCACTATTTCGTTGGTTGTTTTTCTTACCCTGAGACGTTGCACCTGGGAGCAGTCACGGTGGACGATACCTGGCTGGGATCAGTGTGCTGGCCACTGAGAGTGTCAGTCTGTTTATTAGCCCTGGTCATAGTACAGTGCCACTACTTTTGGTAAGCTTCCTTGTATTATTACATCTACTATATTGTTAGGTCATACCACACTATGAGGCGCCCTCTTCTGTTTCCATCTTTTTAGAATTTCCTTGCACCGGGTCAAGAGGAGCTGCCTGATTTCAACCGCCATTATCCGATATGTCTGCTCAAACACCTACTGTTTTACATTAACTATGAGATGAGAGACACTTTGGTGCGGCGTTCCTAGCAGCGTCTGCGGGCTCAGCAAGACAACCGGAAGTGACGCCGGTTTCAGTATAGTCCTTCCATAGAGAGCCAACGGAGTGCCGTAGCAGTGGCGAAACCCAGCCACTATGTAGGTATGGGAAAAAGAGAAGATGCAGGCACTACTGTGGATAGCTTAAAAACAATGAGTCTTTATTTGAAAAGCCATTAAAAAATTGAACAGCTACAACCGCTGTAAAGATCATGAGAAAAGGTACAAAAATCGACAAAGGCAAGGCAGGGGAGAAAAATAGACATAGAAAATTGTCTGACTAGTTTCGAGTACGGACTGTACTCTTATTCATAGACATCATTTTACATTAACCATTGGGATATTATCCTATTTTGGACCAGCAAACAAGCAAGTCTTTTTCTCAACACAAAGAACTTTAATTTGACATTTATTTGTCATTATTAGCATGGTTCACATATTGCATTTATTGTTTGATCATTTGTACTCATATATGATTTTTTAATATTGTCATATTTTGTTTTCATTTTGTCTTTATTTTTTCCTTTATCATTTTCCCATCATATATTTTTTAGTTTATTTTTTATTCATAGGTCCTTTTTCCATTTTTCTTTTTTTTTCTTCTTTTTTTCTACCAAACACTTTCTAGAGATCTCCTCTATCAGATCATTTTTGGGATCTGCAGTTCTTTAAGTTACAATTACACCTAACACTACACTATAATTAAATTAATTACCTAAACTAACTACAATTAATTACAATTAAATAAAATAAACTAAAGTATGAAAAACAAACAAACACTAAATTACAGAAAATAATTACAATGTTTTAAAACTAATTACACCTAATCTAATCCCCCTAATAAAATAAAAAGCCCCCCAAAATAATAAAAATCCTTACCCTATACTAAATTACAAATAGACCTTAAAAGGGCCTTTTGCGGGGGCATTGCCCCAATGTAATCAGCTCTTTTACCTGTAAAAAAAATACAATACCCCCCCAACATTAAAACCCACCACCCACACACCCAACCCTACTCTAAAACCCACCCAATCCCCTCTTAATAAAACCTAACACTAACCCATTGAAGATCACCCTACCTTGAGACATCTTTACCCAACCGGGCAGAAGTGGTCCTCCAGACAGCCAGAAATCTTCATCCGATCCGGGCAGAAGAGGACCTTCAGATGGGCAGAAGTCTTCATCCAGGCGGCATCTTCTATCTTCATCCATCCGGAGTGGAGCTGGTCCATCTTCAAGCCATCCGACCCGAAGCATCCTCTTCCATCCGACGACTAACACTAAATGACGGTACCTTTAAGTGGCGTCATCCAAAATGGCGTCCATTCAATTCCAATTGGCTGATATTCTATCAGCAAATCGGAATTAAGGTAGAAAAAATCATATTGGCTGCAGGGCCGTCTTTAATATTGACTGGACCCTGGGCAAAAATTTTCTTGGGCCCCCCCCATGCAATTTCGCTCTCCACCCAACATTCCAAAAAACAACTAAATCATTTTTTTTTTAATTATTAGTCCAGCAGTGGATTATCCACTGCTGAGCTAATCATTTAAAAAAATGAAATAAATTGCAATATGTCAAACTGGACCTAAGCAGTACTAATAAGTAAATAAATATATAAATTCCTCCACTTTGGATTCATTTAATATTCTTTTGAATGTGATTCTGGTGTGAGGTTAGCTGGTTAAAGAGATTTAGGGCAGCAACAGGAGCAAAGCAAGGTAAACACTGAGGAGGAAGCATGGAGGTGCAGTATAAGTTTACTGACTGGAACAACAGAACTACTATGGGAAGCTGTAAAATCTGAGACAGAGAGAAAACATAAACTATAAAAATAAACCTTACATTAATGTGTGAAGTATCAGCATGACACTATACATCAGCCACAGCAGCACATGTCCCTTCTTTGCTAGTGTGCACTCACTTATTCTTCCCACTGACACCTTTCTACAAAGCACTGTTCCCCTAACAAACTTCAGTTAGTTGATCTTAGGGCCACAGCAGAAAGAGCAGGGCTAAGGGGACCAGCAGACTGGATGCTGTCTGTCCAAGGCTGCATGGATACAGTGTGAGATGAGTCACACAGCCTCAAGACTGAATAGAGCAGTGTATGCAGCTGCACAGATGCTCAAATCCTCATGTGCTTGCCGCACCAGCTTTCTGCTGCATGCGCCTACAGTCAGCCCTACCCAGAAACAATCCCTACCACCAGAGCAGTTACCTGGTAACATTGGTAACCCCAGTAAGACCTTATATGATGCTGTGGGAATGGCTGGATGCCGAGTTAGGATTTTGCATTCAGTGCTGCACAGTGCACATCTAAAACAGCACATGGCAATAGCTTGGCAAGTCACATGACACAGGCACGGTCTGGCACAGTTTAAAAAAAATAAATTAAGCAGAGTACTTTTGACTGTGACAGTATTAGGACTGAATGTGTGTGTTCCCCATGTCACATCAGCAGTCTGGTATGACCATTTTTTTTTTAGGACTCTAGGGCCCCTCAACAGAAACTGGGCCCTGGGCAGCTGCCCCTTTTGCCCTGTGTTAAAGATGGTCCTGATTGGCTGATGCAATCAGCCAATAGGATTGAAGTTAAATCCTATTGACTGATCCAATCAGCCAATAGGATTGAGCTTGCATTCTATTGGCTGATTGGAACAGCCAATAGAATGCAAGCTCAATCATATTGGCTGATTGGATCAGCCAATAGGATTTTTTCTACCTTAATTCCGATTGGCTGATAGAATTATATCAGCCAATCGGAATTGAAGGGACGCCATCTTGGATGACGTCACTTAAAGGTACCGTCATTTAGTGTTAGTCGTCGGATGGAAGAGGATGCTCCATGTTGGATGGCTTGAAGATGGACCCGCTCCGGATGGATGAAGATAGAAGATGCCGCCTGGATGAAGACTTCTGCCCGTCTGGAGGTCCTCTTTTGCCCGGATCGGATGAAGACTTCTGGCCGTCTGGAGGACCACTTCTGCCCGATTGGGTGAAGACGTCTCAAGGTAGGGTGATCTTCAAGGGGTTAGTGTTAGGTTTTATTAAGGGGGGATTGGGTGGGTTTTATAGTAGGGTTGGGTGTGTGGTTGGTGGGTTTTAATGTTGGGGGGATTGTATTTTTTTTACAGGTAAAAGAGCTGATTACTTTGGGGCAATGCCCCCCAAAAGGCCCTTTTAAGGGCTATTTGTAATTTAGTATAGGGTAGGGACTTTTATTATTTTGGGGGGCTTTTTTATTTTATTAGGGCAGTGATTTTTAACCTTTTTTTTGCCGTGGCACACTTTTTTACATTAAAAAATCCTGTGGCACACCACCATCCCAAAATTAAAAAAAAATCACACATTGTAGCCTAATACAGCATATATATATACACATACACACAAACACACACATACTGTATGTATTGTGCTGTTATGCCATGCCTCCTACAAACTACCCCTGCACTGGGAGTAAAAAACAAGCAAAGTTTAAAAAATATGTCACACTGTTGTCAGTCTGCCGTGGCACACCTGAGGATCTCTCACGGCTTACTAGTGTGCCACGGCACACTGGTTGAAAAACACTGTATTAGGGGATTAGATTAGGTGTAATTAGTTTAAAATTCTTGTAATTATTTTATTATTTTCTGTAATTTAGTGTTTTTTTCCCCGTACTTTAGACCCATAGTGGCAGGAATTGGTTCATTAAATGAACCACTTTCAGAACTTATAGATGGGTATCTTCAACCATTTGTGTTGAACCTTACAAGTTACATTAAGGACACGTCTGATGTTATTAGACAAGTTGAAAGCATTGAATGGCGTAAGGAATTTACCTTTGTCACCATCGACGTGGTCTCGCTGTACACTTGTATTCCCCATGACATAATTTTTTCTTGTTTGAGGGGGAGTTCTATCTCCAGAGGCGTGGGACAGCTATGGGGGCCAAGTTTGCCCCCTCCTATGTCAACCTATATATGGGTTGGTGGGAGCTGTCCCACATCTATGGAGATGGGAACCCCTTCAGACAATACATACAATATTACGGTCGGTACATTGACGACATCCTCCTAATTTGGAAGGGTCCCATTGATCTTCTTGAACAGTTTCTCCTCTATCTCCAACACAATTCTTTGAATTTACAATTCACAATGGAGGTTAATACATCCTCGATTCCTTTTTTAGACATCGTATTATGTGCTAATTTGGAAACCTCCACTATTGAAACAGAATTGTTTCGCAAATCCAGTGCTGGAAATACTATACTTAATGCCCGGTCATGTCATCCCACACATACTATCAATTCCATACCCAAGAGCCAGTATATTAGGATTAAGTGTAAATGTAGTAATTCTCAGAGCTATTTCAAGCATTCTGCAGATTTAACAACTAGATTAATTGAGAGAGGGTACTCTAAGGAAGTTTTAGAGTGGGCCAAGCAAAAAGTTGATTCTTTCGATAGAGATGTCCTCTTTCTGTCTGGCAAATCTAAAAAACAAACTAGACTAAACAAACTCAAATTCATCACTACATATAGTGTTGAATTTGGAAAAATCTGTGACATAGTACGAAAGGCACTCCCTATTCTTGATACTGATGAGAGTCTTAAGGGTATTCTTAAGGATGGAACATGTTTTGTGTCACGTAAAGCGCCAACCTTAGGGAATCTCCTATCTCCTTCTATGTTGCCGAGAGAACCACATAGAAAAAAATGGCTCTCTATTAAGCCGGGCTTCTTTAAATGCGGCAGCAGGAGATGCAAATCTTGCTCCTATGCTACATTTGGAGTGAGCTTTGTGTCATCTGCAAACAACAAGAGTTTTCAGATTTGGGAACACATGACCGGCAATTCTTGTTATGTCATTTATCTTTTGACATGCAAGGGATGCCTAAGGCAGTATGTAGGACAAACTACACTTGCCCTCAAGGACCGTTTTTTTGAACATTTACGTTCTATAGAGGATCCTGAGTCCACTACTCCAATATCCCTGCATTTCAAAAGATGTCATAACTCTGATAGTTCCCTCTTGACATTTTAAGCTATCCAATTGGTCCCTAGACACCCTAGGGGAGGTAATAGAGGGATCATTCTCAGTAAGAGAGAAGTTTTTTGGATTTTCCGTTTGGATACTCGAATGCCAATATGTCTTAATTCAAAGTGGGATGTTAAACTTTATGTTGATCAATAATTAATTTTTTGTGATGTATTATTCCTTTATCTTTTACTATTGGATTTTTGTGTAGCTGTAACTTTAAATCTTCTCGACTTACTGCATATATGCAAATTAGCATGTTTTAGTTCATAAATTTTTATTTTTATTTTCATTTTTATTTCTATATTTTATTTTTTATTTTCATTCTTATTGTATCATATGAGCTCATGTCCATTTGTTTAGGATTGTTAAGTGTTTATTGTTAGCAAGCATATATTTTTTGCAGTATTTTAGTGAATAATTATACCTAACTTATGGACTCTAGCTCTCTTTATGATTATTATAAACAATCCCCCTTTTACACACCCATTCTTTCCTTGCCATTAAGAGTTAATTTAATTTTCGTTGGAGAGACAATTAAATAGGAAGAGTTCCTTCATGGATATATGGCTTGGAATTGAGGGTGTTTAACATGGTCACTGAGGATTATGTGAGGATTAAGTGCTGTATGCACTAGGAAACGCGTCTGACCATATCTATGTTTTTTCCTGACCTGAGCTGCTAGCCATACCGTCATTTATGCCTGAATCTATTGTGTAATGTGAACTGAAACATTACAATAAAGTAAGTTGGAGCAAACTTCATGTACCTATGTGTATCTATCTATGTGTCTTTCTCACACTGGGTGACTAACACTGTTGTTGATTTGAATTTGGAGCGTAGGTGGAACACTGTCCTCGCACCAGTTGGGTGAAGGAGTGATGTCAGTACGACGTACAAGGGGGTGTGTCACTACGTGAAGGCCACTGCAAGGATTCTGGATACCAGTGCCGCATCGGGTGCCGTGTCTGAGCGCTTCCTGGAGGTTTTGTTAATTTAATTGTAGTTAGTTTAGGTAATTAATTTAATTATAGTGTAGTGTTAGGTGTAATTGTAACTTAGGTTAGGGTTTATTTTACAGGTAAATTTGTACTTATTTTAACTAGGTAGTTATTAAATAGTTAATAACTATTTTAAGGTACAGTACACTGTAAACATTTTTTTATATGAATGTATTTTCAATAACTTGTTATACCAGCTGCAGAGTATAAAACGTATGAGAAATTGCATTTTTCAGGTTTATTTGTGAATATTAAGTAGCTGGTTTTGTGCTTTTAAACCACAGCCTATTACAATGGGTTGAGCTTTAGGTAATATCAGATCTCATTAGGTTATCACTTTATGTACACAGACTTGCTTCCTTATCTTATATCTGTCTAGAAAACCAAAGCTCAATACTTAGAGAGAACAATGGAAAATTATCATTTTATTACTTAACTATCATGCCCCCCACTGAGAATGTAATCTCTTCTGCTAGCTTTGTTTACTTAGGCTATTCAATAGAATATACTCCAGTATAGAAATTTTCAGTATAGGTTGGGATACCACAGGCTAAATCAGTTATTTCAAATACCAAAATAGGGGTAAAGGAGCTACTTGTAAACAATTTAAAACACTTCAGCAGGTAAAATTAATCATTAGGAACAATTTAAAGGGAGGCACATTTTTGGGTGAACTGTCCCTTTAATAACTATTCAACCTAGTTAAAATAAATACAAACTTGCCTGTAAAATAAAAATAAATCCTAAGATGGCTACAATGTAACTATTAGTTATATTGTAGCTATCTTAGGGTTTATTTTATAGGTAAGTATTTAGTTTTAAATAGGAATAATTTAGTTAATGATAAAAAATGTATTTAGATGTATTTAAATTATATTTAAGTTACGGGATGTTAGGGTTAGGGTTAGACTTGGATTTAGGGGTTAATAACTTTATTATAGTGGCGGCGACGTTAATAAGTGTAGTTAGGTGTAGACATAGTTAGGTGGCGGTGACATTGGGGGCGGCAGAGTAGGGGTTAATAAATAAAAAGTAGGTGTCTGCGATGTTGGGGGCAGCAGATTAGGGGTTGATAGGGATAATGTAGGTGGCGGCGGTGTCCGGAGCGGCAGATTAGGGGTTAATAATAAAATGCAGGTGTCGGCGATGTCGGGGGCGTCAGATTAGGGGTTAATAAGTGTAATATTAGGGGTGTTTAGACTCGGGGTTCATGTTAGGGTGTTAGGTGTAGACATAAAAAGTATTTTCCCATAGGAATCAATGGGGCTGCGTTAGAAGCTGAACGCTGCTTTTTTTGCAGGTGTTTTTTTCAGCCGATTCTCCCCTATTGATTCCTATGGGGAAATCGTGCACAAGCACGTTAAGCCAGCTCACCGCTACCGTAAGCAACGCTGGTATTGAGGTGAGATGTGGAGCAAAATTTTGCTCTCTGCTCACTTTTTTGCGGCTAACGCCGTGTTTAAAATAAACCTATAATACCAACGTTGTCTGCAGGTGAGCGGTGAGGGAAAACTGCTCATTAACACCGCACCCCTGTTACCGCAAAACTCGTAATCTAGGTGAGAGTTTGAGAAGTCACAAACACAAAATTGCATTCCCCCATAGACTTCCAAGGAGCCGAAAAAGTTGGAAAAAACTAACACCCTCAAGTCACGCAAACACAATCAAGGTTTTTAAAAAGCGCAACATAATAAGATAATATTGCATATTTCAAAATCCAATGTTCTGCACATAGCAGAATATGTTCTATTTATTTATATATATATATATATATATATATATATACACACACATACACACACACGATGTTATATAGGTATAGATATATACAGATATATATATAGGAATATATATTTAAAAATACATATTCCCCTATGTGAAGAACATTGCAATGTAAAATATTTACCGCAAATAGATGGGAGTTGTTTTATGAAGCAGCGGATGCTGCTTCCGACCCACTCTGCTTCAGGTCCGCCGGAAGTTACGAAGCAGCGGTCCTAAGACCGCTGCTCCTTAACTTGTCCTCCACCTCTAAAGTGGCGGACAGCAATCAGCCCGATCGGATACGATCAGGTTGATTAACACCTCCTGCTAGCGGCTGATTGGCCGCAAATCTGCAGGGGGCGGCATTGCACCAGCAGTTCACCAGAACTGCTGGTGCAATGACAAATCGCTGTCAGCATTTTTCGATGTGCGGCGGACATGATATGATACAGTATCACTTCCGTCCACACCTTAAAAAATTGACCCCACAGAATAACTATTAAATATGAATATTGCATAAATATAATCTTTCATGTTTTCATCTACTTGACTGCAAAGGGCTCTAATGCACTTATATATATGTCTATATATGTATAGTAGTTATGTGTTTATATGTGTATATAGGTCTGTAAATAAAGATATACACATATAAATACATATGTATACACGTATAAACATATACTTTCAACTTGTAATAGGGGTGGAATTTTAATTGCATGCAAACGGCCTTGAAAACCCAATATCGTTTGCGAGCGAACAATAATGATCCACTCGTAATTTAGGCGTTTGTACTTGAACTGAATTAGAATATTCTGCTGTCTGCTTTTGCCATTTGAATTGGAATAATTGCCTAAGATATAAAACTAGCCGTTTTCCCTGACTTCATGCTGGTGTCTTTCATTGCTTGACTCCTCTAGAGAGAGAGATTCGACTTAGTTATTCTGGATTCAGGTCACCATAGTTCCCAAAGTCAGCTCAAAGGGTTCTATTTCCAGACAGTCTTTTTGAGTTATTCATCTAAGGCAGTTAAAAAGATTGAGTTAAAGAAAGCGTCAGTTTATCAAAAGCAGATAAACTTTAGTCACTGTGATAATTTGACACAATAGAATAAAATAGGAAGGGACATTACTATGTGTCACCTTTTCTAACTCTACATTTAAAGGGACAGTATACTATAAAATAGTTTTTCCCTTAATGTGTTTCCAATTACTTTTTTTACCAGCAGCACAGTATAAAATGTATGAGATTTTTTTCTTATGGTTTATTTGTGTATATGAATTAGCTGATTTTGTGTTTTGAAGCCACAACCTAATAAAATGGGTTGAGCTTGTAGGTATAATCAGAATTCAATACTGTATCACATTGTGTACATATAACTGCTTCTTTATATACGTCCGTTAACCAATCACCAATATTTGCAGAGAACAATGGAAAATTAACAATTTATTACCTTATCTCTTCTATAACCCACTGTCAGTGTAATTTCTTCTTCTGGCTGTGTTAACACAGCTTGGCCTTGAGGCCAAAAACTTTCAGGATGGGTGGGGAAACCACAGGCTAAATAAACTATTTTATATTAAGTCTTTTTTTTATTGAGGTAGCAATGGCATACATAAACAAAATCTTGCAATGTAATGGCAACACGCCCATATACATACATCAAGTGTCGTATATCTAATACAAAGGCATGCCCTAGAAGTAACGAGCAATACTGGATCCTAAACAAAAATAGGTTCAATTAGCCATGAGTGGCACCTCTTTTATATATAATCATTTTAACATGGAAAAGAAGTTCTTAACAAGTAGTAATTGTGAGACCAATCTTTCATGTAGGAAGTCTGAGAAGAAAGAAGTATGTCTTTAGGTGTCCACAATATAAACATCAGATTATAGGTTAATCATTCGTAAAGCAGAATAAATACTATTAGCCATCTGTTTCTTGTTTTCCCCTCAGAATTCTGGGGAGCTTAGAGAATTTCATCAATTACCCATAGTAATAATATAAAGGTGATTATGGAAAGATTTCTGAATAGTAATAGATATTTATTTATTCCAAGGTGACAGGGCAAGAAGGATATGGAAAAAAATGGGGGGAGTGAGGAGGGGGTGAGTATACCTCATTGTGGGTGGAGAACCATTAAGAACAGACTATTTCAATTAAGTGTTAGTATGTTTGTTCTGTCCCTATCCTTTTCTGTTCTTCTGCTCTCACCCATTCCTCCCAGGTCACCCAAACCTGTCCATGAAGTCTCATTTTGCCCACAGATTTTAGAGAATACTTTTCCATTGTGAGGATATATTCAATTATATCCCGTACCATCCGGAAGGAAATCTGGGAGGTTCCCAGTCAGCTTCTCGCTATGGCCATCTTTGTGGCCAAGAGAATGACAATGCACGGTATCCTCTCTGGTTGAGTCAGTTTCCTAGCCACAGGTGAAAGAGAGCAGTATCTGGTGTCAGTCTATGAACTAAGCCCAATTGATCTAGTACCCTAGCTACCTGATCCCACATTTCCTTTAGGTTGCTGCAGCTCCACCAAATATGGAAGTGAGACCCTCTCTGTCCACATCCCCTTTAGCACATATTCGACTTCTGGGGGAATATCTTATGTAATTGGACTGGGACTATATGCCAGTGCAACAATAGTTTAATGAATAGCTCATATAGCGTAACACAGTGAATTGCTTTTTTCATAATTGTATAGCTTTCTGCTATTCTATTTCAGTGTGAGCCTGCCCCATTTCTCTCTCCCACTCCAGGACATGGAACTTCTTAAAAAACCCTTCTGAATCAAGTAGCTCTTTATAATGTAATGTTAAGGCCTTACGAAAAGGCTTGCCAGCAAGCCATCTTTTCCCCCCACTGTGTCATGTCTCTGAGTTGATCCCTCAGGAACCCCCATGCCAAAATCATGGAAATTAATCTAAAATATTCAAAGTGGTGCTTCTTGGGAATATCCACGTTTAATAGTCCAGGGGCCCGTGTCACCAACTCCCGTGCTACATATAGATCCTGGATTTTTCTTATGCCCCAGAAGGACCACCCTCGTGGGTGAGAGTCCGGTAGGCAGAATAGCTATGCCTTGACAGAATGAGCAGGAGATGGATGTGGAGCGACCCTTGCTAAATTTCAGAGTTCTCTCTAGGTCTTAATGCAGGCCCTGATAACAGGATTATCTACTCCCGTGAGTGTGTCACTATGGTGTGGAATCCAAATAAGGTCCTCAAGGAGTAAACCCGCTGGGAGTACAGCTTGTTCAAACTGTCTCCATCTGATGTCCACAAATGGTGTCCTCCAGGTTGCTATGTGAGACAGCATTGCAGCCTTATAGTAGATACAAATATTAGGGGCCCCAAGTCCCCCATTCAAAATAGGTTTCTGCAGCTGCTGCATCGCAATGCTCGGAGGCTTGCCATGCCAGATAAACCTGTTAATCACAGATTGAAAGTGGTTTAAGGTATAACTTAAATTAAGCCAATAAAAGGGTAATGGTAATACCTGTAAACAATTTAAAACACTCCAGCAGGTATAGTGGATCATTGGAAACAAATTAAAGGGGAGAAATGTTTTGAGTAAACTGTCCCTTTAACTCCCTAGAATCTAGATAAATTATCTTCTTTTCTTGATTTTAAGTTCCAAACAGAGATTCATCTTCAGTATAAGAAGTTGCATTAATAGAGACTCAAATTATATCTCAATTATAACATCAGGACGTAGCATTTTATATGTTGGAAATCACAACCTGGCTTTGTCGTAGGACATTGCATAATGTTTAAACTTCTCTAGCTTTTAAGCTGCACATTTAGTTTGGTTTTTAAATGTACATTTAAACAATGGATGAGAACTGTGCTAAAAAAGAGGGAAAAGGGACATTAAAAACAAGCGCATTTGAAAGATATATGAAATTAAACTTGTGGAGAAGATTAATACAATAAATCTCTTAAGAGGCTGACTTCAAGACAAAATGAAATTGCAATGTTACAGAAGAAAGGATTCGCTAGCCCTGAATAAAAAGGCAGTAAGCTAGCAGGTTATGGGCCCTGTGACAAGCACACTAGAATCATGGTGCAATGAACTGCAAATAATGGTGAAAGCTCATGCATACAGATGCGTTTCCTTAGTTGTTTGTATAAGTAAACATACATTTACATTGGTACAAAATGGGCTACTTGAAGAAGAAAAAAGGATTTGTGTAACTTTTTTATCCATAAACATCTAACAAGGTCACTGGAGTTCAACAAAAAAAATAATTTTAATGCTGACCATCTTTATGCTGCATAAGAATGCAATGAACTCCAAACATAAAAATGCTTTATAAAAACCCATTAAATACAATATATTCAAGGACTTGGACTTCATTGATTAGATCATTATGTGAAATCTACAAGGTATTCGAGTGTATAATCTTTCAAAAATGAGAGAGCAAGTGAAGATGTATTTGCAATGTTAAAAGCTAAGTAAAGAGGCTGAGCAAAGGGTTAAGACGAGGTGAAAAACTGTAAATAGGTAGGGTATGATACGCAATAAGTATGTGTATGCAGCCTTTATCATCCTCTTATGCATCTCAAGTGGAAGCTTTAAATTTGTTAAATCCCAGCTCTTCTGTTTATTTTTCCAAGATAGCAGATAATGAAGGTAGAAAAAAAAATCTGTCTATCTATGATCTATCTGTCAGCCTATCTATCATCTATCTCTCAGTTTGTCTATCTATTATCTGTCTGTATGTCCATCCACCTATCGGTTTGTTTGTCTGTCTGTCATCTATCTATCTATATGTATACTCACACTCCAAAGGGACATCTCCTGGTACAAAATACAAATTAACAAAACCACCATTAATAAAATCCATCTTTTATCATTTCAAAAATAAAAATCCATAACATTTTTAAACTGCTTGTGTGTCTTTCTTTAATGGTGTAATATATATATATATATATATATATATACACACACACACACAGCCTTTTAAAAATAGTCACAACTTATACTAGCAATGAAATACACGCACAGTCAAGGATAGACAGACACACACAGGCAAGGATAGACAGGCACACACATAGACAAACACAGGCAAGGATAGACAGGCACAAAGACATGCACAGACACACACAAATAGGAAGGAATATACACAGAGGCAGGGATAAACACATGCACCTTCAAAGAAAGTCTCATACACAGGCATAGATAGACATACAGAAACACAAGGGGACAGGGATATATACATAGACAAACAGAGAGTGGGATTGTCACAAACACAGTAAAAGATAGAGACATACAAAGATACACAAGGCATGGATACCCACAAACACATTCTTACTAGCAGGAATAGACACAAACACACACAGGCAGGGACAGATACACACAGTCAGGGAAAGAGACATAAAAGGGAGGACAGATAAACAGGTAGGTATAGAGAGACACAATCAAGCAGGAATATACGAACATAGAAACACAAACAGTCAAGGATGACAGACAAATACACAGAAATATACAGTTAGGGATATACAGACACACACAAAGGCAGACAGATTTAAAAAGACAAGGCCAGAGAAAGACACTTCTTGAAGACACACAGGCTGGTATAGGTAGACAAACACAGACATACACAGGCATAAGTAGACAGATTAACAAACACAGACAGGAACCAAGAGATACAGAGACATACACAAAGAAGGGATAGACAGACACAGAGAGGCAGCGAAAGCACCATAGCAAATACAAATACACAAGCAGGAATGTAGACACACACACATTGGAATGGATAGATACACACAAAGGCAGGAATCGACAAACACACACAGGCAGAATTAACGCACAGGCAGAGGTAGACATAGACACATAAACACAAGCAAGGATAGAGACATACACACAAACACTGGTGGAGACAAACAAACAGGCAGGAATAGAAACACAAACAGGCAGGAATAGAAACAAAAACAGGCAGGGATAGAAAGACAAACACACAGACACACACTCAGGCAGACAGATTCAGAGGGAGACTAACAAAGACTCACAAGGGAGAGATAGATAGACACACACAGATGCTGTGAAAGACACAGGGGCAGATCTATTGGAGGTGCAACTAGTGCAACTGCACCGGGGCCCAAACTGGGGGGCCCACACAGACTACTAAAAAAATACATTTAAAAGATTTTTTTTTTTTTTTTTAACTACAGTGACTGGTCAAATGCAGCAGCCTCCGCTGAGTCAGTTGTACTCTGTCAGATGAATTGATATATTCACGGATTCCCTCTTCACTAGCTCTCCATTAGGTCACTGTCTGCTTGCTGTGTTAATAACACCTGCCTGCCAGCAGCTTCTCTGCACTGCATTACAGCCATGTGTACTGTCTGCAAGTAACTAACACCTGTGCACCTGGGTTACATTAGGTGTATTGTTCACAGATGTAAGCTAGAGGGGGGCTGGGGTTAGGCTAGGTGTATTGTTTAACTGAAGAGGCTAGCTCCTGGATTGGTGCAGGTGTGATAAGAAGTGTGATGTCACAAGGAGGAGGGGTTATATAACAGGCTGCACACAGTAACTGAGCAGAAAACTAATTTTGTTACTTTGATCTGTTATGATTTGACAGTTTAAGAGGATCGCTGAAATTTGGCCATAAAGGCAATTAATACTGTTTAAACTAATAAATACGTGACCTTTTCTAACGCCACAAATGTGTCTGTCATCATTACTAAATAAGGGTAAGATTATTGCAATGGTGTGCTTTTGGTATTGCTGGGAATGAAAGCAAAAGCTTAAATTCCTTATGATAAACAGCCCCTGAAAGCAATTCCTGTACATTGAGATCTGACGGCCTGCCTCTCACTTTTGCAAACATTCCTGAGTGCAGCCTGAAAACTAATCGCCATGACAGGGCAAGGGGAGTGTGTTGTTTTTATCTCCCTGTGTTAACTAGTTTGCTGCCAGAAGAAATTGGCTACTGACTCATATCAAAAGGTTAGATGGTGATAACTGAGGTATTGATCAATTGAATTATTCTCTAAAATGCTTTATTTAAATTTTGTGGCAGACATGGTTAATGCATATGATTGCTATCAATTGTCACATCAATTCTGGTCTGCTTGCTTCCAATGGGGCTGGCACATATTTTTAAACACTAACTTTACTTAAAGGTTAAATATGTTAAACTAAGCAGGCTGGGCAGAGGTACTTTAACCACACACACACACACACACACACACACACATATATATATACAGTATAAATATGTACCAGGGCACTCTATTCATTAAGTCCACTGGTAGGTACCCAGTTTGTTTGATACTGATGAATTACAATGAAAGCTGGTGTACTACATCACACACAAGTACAATAAAGTATGCAGTAGATTGTAAGTATTCTAGATTGTAAGTTCTCACAGGAATAGGGCCCTCAATTCCTCCTGTATGTGTTTGTAAAATTTTGTCTTGTCAAGTTTTATATCATTGTTTTGGTTAAATGAATTGTATCCAATTTTGATACCATTGTTTTATTTAAATGAATTGTACCCATGTACAGCGCTGCAGAATATGTTGGCGCTTCATTAATAAAGTATAATAATAATAATAATATAATAATAATAATAATAATATAATAATAATGGCCAAATCACCTGAGCCAGCTATATAACCTCTGTTTTGTGTTAAGTATATGTGCATGTGTGTGAGAGTGTGCATGTGTGTGTGTGCATAAGCATCTGTGTAAAAGAGTGCATGTGTGTGTGCATAAGAATGTGTATGAATGCATGTGTGTGCATAAACGTGTATGAAAGACAGTGTATAGGTGCATAAGCATATGCGTGAGAGTATGAATGCGTGTGTGCATAAGCATATGTGTGTGTGCATAAGCATATGTGTGAGAGTGTGCATGTGTGTGTGCATAAGAATGTGTGCACAAATGTGTGTAAGAGTGTACATGTGCATAAGCATGTATGTGAGCGTGTGCATGTGTGTGTGTGTGCGCATAAGCATATGTGTGAGAGTGTGCATGTGTGTGGCAGCATGTATGTGTGTGAGAATGTGTGTGTGTCTATGTTATTTTGTGTGTGAGCATGGGCAAAGATAATATTAAAGGGATATGAAACCCAATTTTTTTCTTTTAGGATTCAGATAGAGCATGCAATTTTTAACAACTTTTTAACAACTTTCTAATATACTCCTATTATCACATTTTCTTTGTTCACTTTGTATGCTTTGTTGAATGAGCAACAATGCAATACTAGTTGCTGACTGAACACATGGGTGAGCCAATGATAATCAGTATATATATGCAGCCACCAATCAGCTGCTAGAACCGAGGTTCTTTGCTGCTCCTGGGCTTTCCTTGATACATCCTTAAGCAAAGGAAACAAATTAAATAATATAAGTAAATTGGAACGTTGTTTATAATTGTAATCTCTATCTGAATCATGAAAGAAAAAATTTGGGTTTCATGTCCCTTTAAGTATGTTTAGTGCATGGTGGAGGCACTGGGTGAGTTATCACACCAGGGTTAAATTTAGGAGGAACCCCCTTGACTCAAAATGTCACCAGCCACCACTGTGTAGAACTGAAGTGATTCCAGGGTAGGAAGAGAGGAAGCCAGAATATTTTTTGCCTAGTAGCCCCAATGTTATTGCATGGGTTAGCCTTTATAGGGGGAAAACAGAGCAAAATGAAAATATATCACAGTTATATTTCCTAGACAAGGCTTTGTTTTCAAGTGCACAAGCTATACATATAATATTCCTGAAATGATTTATTTATCCTAAGGTTCATTATGTAGTAAATAAGTTTATTTTAATATGGCTATATAATGAATTATCTGAGTCACTGCTGTCTGTGATATCAGCAGCACATTACACAGATTTTTCAGTTTATCAGTTTCTGATTACGCAGCGTTGTCTCAGTATTTTGAAAGAGACCTTTTTGGTTTATGTTAGAATGTGTTTGCATTAAAAATGTTGGGGAAATTAGAGTTAACACAAGATTGGAAACACATTTTTTGTTGTTGTTGTTTCTATCATACTACTGTATGTACTCTGATACGTTGCACTTGAATGCTACTCATTTTATAAACAATGCCTACAGTCCTTGTATCTTCAACAGTTAGCAGCTCATCTGTCAGTCTGTCATTACTCTCTCTTTTTTTTTTAGGGGGGGGGGGGTGGCAAAAAAATAATAATCTTGCACCAGGGCCCTCTGTTCATTAGGTCCACCACTGGAAAGACATACATACACAGACACAAGGAAGGGGTTGCCACATAGCTAGATACACAAAGGCAGAGATAGAGATAAAGACACATCCACAAAGGCATGGAGACACACACAAACAGAGTCAAGATTAGAAACATATTGACAAACACAAAGGAACTAAGGTAGGGATATAAAAAAACACACACAGGCAGAATGGAAACACACTAAGGGGGATAGTTATCAACGTGTCAACTTTCCTGCCTTCGCCGGCCCAATACGCCCGCCTAAGCTCGCCTACCTTCTCCGCCGCGGACCTGAAAAAATACGCCTGTTATCAAATAAAGCTGTCAAAAAGCCGCAGGGCGATGAGCAGCGGACTGTGAGAGTTATCACTCATCCGATCTCGCTGCTCTTCGGCTGTTTGACAGCTTTCTTGCTAGCTTGTCACTAAGCACTCACACTAAACTACACTGTTCTACCCCCTATACCGGCGCCCCCGGAGCCCCCCGCAACTAAATAAAGTTACTAACCCCTAAACCGCCGCTCCTAGACCCTGCCGCAAGTCTTATAAATGTATTAACCCCTAAACCGCCGCTCCTAGACCCCGCCGCAAGTCTTATAAATGTATTAACCCCTAAACCGCCGCTCCCGGACACCGCTGCCATCTACATTATACCTAGTAACCCCTATCCTGCCCCCCCTATACCGTCGCCCTCTATAATAAAGTTATTAACCCCTATCCTGCTGATCCCGCACCTCGCCGCAAATAAATAAATAGTTTAACCTCTAAACCGCCGCTCCCTGAACCCGCCGCAACCTATATTAAATTTATTAACCCCTATCCTGCCCCCCCTACACCGTCGCCACCTATAATAAATTTATTAACCCCTATCCTGCCCTCCACTACACCGCCGCCACTGTAATAAAATTATTAACCCCTAAACCTAAGTCTAACACTAACCCTAACACCCCCCTAACTTAAATATTAATTAAATAAATCTAAATAATATTTATATTATTAACTAAGTTAATCCTATTTAAAACTAAATACTTACCTATAAAATAAACCCTAATATAGCTACAATATAAATAATAATTATATTGTAGCTATCTTAGGATTTATTTTTATTTTACAGGCACTTTTCAATTTATTTTAACTAGGTACAATAGCTATTAAATAGTTATTAACTATTTAATAGCTTACCTAGCTAAAATAAAGATAAATTTACCTGTAAAATAAAAACTAACCTAAGTTACAATTACACCTAACAATACACTATACTTTAATAAATTATTCCTATTTAAAACTAAATACTTACCTGTAAAATAAACCCTAATATAGCTACAATATAAATAATAATTACATTGTAGCTATCTTAGGATTTATATTTATTTTACAGGTAACTTTGTATTTATTTTAGCTAGTTAGAATAGTTATTAAATAGTTATTAACTATTTAATAACTACCTAGCTAAAAGAAATACAAAATTACCTGTAAAATAAATCCTAACCTAAGTTACAATTAAACCTAACCCTACACTATCATTAAATAAATTAAATAAACTACCTACAAATAACTACAATTAAATACAATTACATAAACTAACTAAAGTACAAAAAATAAAAAAAGCTAAGTTACAAAAAATAAAAAAAATAAGTTACAAACATTTAAAAAAATATTACAACAATTTTAAGCTACTTACACCAAATTTAAGCCCCCTAATAAAATAACAAACCCCCCCAAAATAAAAAAATGCCCTACCCTATTCTACATTAAAAAAGTTCAAAGCTCTTTTACCTTACCAGCCCTTAAAAGGGCCTTTTGTGGGGACATGCCCCGAAGAGTTCAGCTCTTTTGCCTGTAAAAGAAAAATACAACCCCCCAACATTAAAACCCACCACCCACATACCCCTAATCTAACCCAAACCCCCCTTAAATAAACCTAACACTAATCCCCTGAAGATCATCCTACCTTTAGTTGTCTTCACTCAGCCGAGCCACCGATGGAACTGAAGAGGTCATCCGGACCGGCAGAAGTGATCATCCAAGGGGCGCTGAAGAAATCTTCCATCCGATGAAGTGATCCTCCAAGCGGCGCTGAAGAAATCTTCCATCCGGGCGAGGTCATTTTCCAAGAGGCGCTGAAGAAGCCTTCTATCCGGACGAGGTCATCTTCGAAGCCGGGTCTTGAATCTTCATCCCGCCGACGCGGAACATCCTTCTTTCCCGTCGGACTACCGACGAATGAAGGCTCCTTTAAGGGACGTCATCCAAGATGGCGTCCCTTCAATTCCGATTGGCTGATAGGATTCTATCAGCCAATTCTGATTAGCTGATGGAATCAGCCAATCAGATTCAAGTTCAATCCGATCCAATCAGCCAATCAGATTGAGTTTGCATTCTATTGGCTGTTCCGAACTATTTAATAACTATTCTAACTAGCTAAAATAAATACAAAGTTACCTGTAAAATAAATATAAATCCTAAAATAGCTACAATGTAATTATTAATTATATTGTAGCTATCTTAGGGTTTATTTTACAGGTAAGTATTTAGTTTTAAATAGGAATAATTTATTTAAGTGTAGTGTAGTGTTAGGTGTAATTGTAACTTAGGTTAGTTTTTATTTTACAGGTAAATTTCTCTTTATTTTAGCTAGGTAAGCTATTAAATAGTTAATAACTATTTAATAGCTATTGTACCTAGTTAAAATAAATTGAAAGGTGCCTGTAAAATAAAAATAAATCCTAAGATAGCTACAATATAATTATTATTTATATTGTAGCTATATTAGGGTTTATTTCAAAGGTAAGTATTTAGTTTTAAATAGGATTAACTTAGTTAATAATAGAAATATTATTTAGATTTATTTAATTAATATTTAAGTTAGGGGGGTGTTAGGGTTAGTGTTAGACTTAGGTTTAGGGGTTAATAATTTTATTACAGTGGCGGCGGTGTAGTGGGGGGCAGGATAGGGGTTAATAAATTTATTATAGGTGGTGAGGGTGTAGGGGGGGCAGGATAGGGGTTAATAAATTTAATATAGGTTGCGGCAGGGTCAGGGAGCGGCGGCTTAGGGGTTAATAGGTATAGAGTAGCTTGTGGTGGGCTCCGGGAGCGGCGGTTTAGGGTGTAATAACTTTATTTAGTTGCGGCGGTGTAGGGGGGACAGATTAGTGGTGTTTAGACTCGGGGTACATGTTAGGGTGTTAGGTGTAGACAGCTCCCATAGAAATCAATGAGATGTCTGGCAGCAGCGAACTTGTACTTTCGCTATGGTCAGACTCCTATTGATTCCTATGGGATCCGCCGCCTCCAGGGTGGCGGTTTTAAAACCAGGTACGCTGGGCCGTAAAAGTGCCGAGCGTACCTGCTAGTTTTTTGATAACTAGCAAAAGTAGTCAGATTGTGCCGTACTTGTGTGCGGAACATCTGGAGTGACGTAAGAATCGATCTGTGTCGGACGGAGTCCGGCGGATCGAAGTTTACGTCACAAAATTCTACTTTTGCCGGTCTGTAGCCTTTGATAACGAAGGCGAATCAGCCTCGCCACAAATACGCTGCGGAATTCCAGCGAATTTGAGGTTGACGGCTTGATAACTACCCCCCATAGAGACAGGAATACAAATACACAAAGACACACACAAGTATAGACACATACAGAAATACACAGGCGAGGATAGAGACATACACAGACAAGCATAGATGAACACACACACACAGACACAGAGGAATTAATAGCCACTCACAGACATACAGTTAGGGGTAATTAGATGCATAGGGGTCTATTTATATATGTGCGGACAGACATGATCCGCTATAGCGAACCATGTCCACCGCACATCGATAAATGCTGACAACATTCTTTTGAACTGCTGGTGCAATACCGCCCCCTGCAGATTCGCGGCCAATCGGTCGCTAGCAGTGGGTGTCAATCAGCCCGATCGTACATGCTCGGGCGGATTGCTATACGCTGCCTCAGAGGCGGCGTATGAGTTTAGGAGCAGCAGTCTTAAGACCGCTGCTTCTTAACTCCTGTTTCCGGCAAGCCTGAAGGCTCGCACGGAAACAAGGGGAACAGGGGCCATTCGGCCCTTGTTAAATAGACCCCATAGAGGCAGGGTTAGACATACACACAGATAGGGAAAGGCAAACACACGCGCACACACAGGCAGAGATAGACAGACAAACTCAAACACATACACTAAGGGACAGACACACATACAGATGTAGACAGGCATTGATAAACATAAACATATGCAGGGATATAGAGACACACAGACACACATGCTGCACAATGACATACACAGCCAGGGATAGACAAATTCACAAACACAGGTAGGGACAGAGAGACCCACAGACCCATATAGGAGGGATAGACAGACATAGAGAGGCAGTGATAGCACCAAAGTAAAATACACAAAGCAGGAATATATATATATATATATATATATATATATATATATATAGAGAGAGAGAGAGAGAGAGACACACACAGGCAGCATGAGCACACAGGCAAGGATAAACACATAAAAACAAGCAAGGACAGAGAGACACACACAAGCAGGAATAGAGACAAACAGGCAAAGATAAGATAGAGATATACACAAGACAAGGATAGAGGCACACAAACAGAGGAAGTAGTAGACAGTTATATACACCCACATACAGGGATACACAGAAACAAACAGACAGGGATAAAGAGACAAAAATGGGCAGGAGCAGACACACACACAGGCAGACAAACAGAGGCAGGGATAGAAATACAATGCCCTGCAAAAGTATTCAGACCCCTTAAAAATTATCTTTTATTTTTTGGATTAAAAATGATACATATTTTGTTATTGGAAATTCATCTGCTTTAAGTGAATATGTCAAGGTATTTCTGAGTAAATATTTAAAAGAAAAACTGAAATATGCTGCTTGCATAAGTATTCAAACCCCTCACATTAATATTTAGTTGACATACCTCTTTCTGATAAATTTAAGTCTTTAGGGGGTAAATATCTACCAGTGTTGCACAGTAGCTGGGTGTAATTTTTGCTCAGTCTCATTTGCAGATTTGCTCCAGGGGGTTCAGGTTGGTTAGGTGGCTTTTGGTATTGTGGTGTTAAAACAGTGACACAGGTTCTAAGCGGGATTGACATACAACCCTCCCATGTAGACCAGTTTGATGCTGAGATATTAAAAAGTGACTGATGGCCTTTTATTGACTTCCCTTACAGGAAAATCATCTTTCTTCTAGTTGTTTGGTGTTTAGTCAATCCAAGGGAAAAGCATACATGTTGAATACAAAACATGTTCACAGGAAACTAATAGATCTGCGTGGAGGCCATAAAATTGCCAAAATGTGTTTTTAAGAGGTAAAAAGAGAACTGCAAAGTTCTTTTGTGGATTGGAATATCATTGGTAAGGGATTTTATTATGAAATATAGAACGATAAATAGTTGTACAATTCCTTGAATTTGAAACTTGAAAAGCTTTCTCTTTTCAATAAAATTTATAAGACACAAGAGCAGAGCCTGTTAATCACTGCTCATTAGTTGCTAAGTGCACTTCTATAATTCAGACAGAGCATGTATATTAAGACACTTTTAAAGCGATTTAACAAAGTGCGAGCGGACATGTAGCGGATCATGTCTGCCACACATTGATACGCTGTCGGCATTTATCATTGCACAAGCAGTTCTGGTGAACTGCTTGTGCAATGCCGCCCCCCGTATATTCCCGCTAGCAGAGGGTGTCAATCAACCCGATCGTATGCGATCAGGCGGATTGATGTCCAATTCCTCGGAGGAGGCGTACGAGTTAAGGAGCAGCGCTCTTAAGACTGCTGCTTCTTAACTCCTGTTTCCGGTGAGCCTGAAGGCTCGCACGAAACAGTTACATTCAGACTCCCCGGAAACAGGAGTTAAGAAGCAGCGGTCTAAAGACCGCTGCTCCTTAACTGGATCCACCGCCTCTGAGCGGTGGTCAGTAATCAACCCGGTCAAATCTGCAGGGGGCGGCATTGCACAAGCAGTTCACTAGAACTGCTTGTGCAATGCTGAATGCCGACAGCGTATGCTGTCAGCATTCAGCGATGTCCGCCAGACTTTGATAGTTCGGCCCCAGTTCCTACACTAGTGGAATCTAGCTAATTATTGGTAGCTACACATATTTGCCTCAGATTAAATGTTTTCAGCTATCTCTTAGAAGTGCATTGTTTAATTATGCAGGGGCTAAAACACAGTTATATAAAAGCAATAGTGCAATAATAAAATGCTTTAACATATTAGTATATTTTCTTTTTGCGCTTTTATATCCATTTTATATATGCCACAGTTTCTCATTCAACAATTCAAAAGTCTGTAAACTAAGAACTTACGCACTAGAGAGTTTTTTGTAAACCTATTACTGACCTCACACAGGATTGTTAAGGGATATTAAACCCAATTTTTTTTTCATGACTGAAACAGGGCAGGCAATTTTAAAGGGATAGTCTACACCGGAATTGTTATTGTTTAGAAAGATAGATAGTCCCTTTATTACCTATTCCCCAGTTTTGCATAACCAACATGTTTATATTAATATACTTTTTACCTCTGTGATTACCTTGTATCTAAGCCTCTGCAGGCTGCCCCCTTATCTCAGTGCTTTTGACAGACATGTAGTTTAGCCAACCAGTGCAGACTCCTAAATAACTCCACGGGGATGAGCACAATGTTATCTATGACACACATGAACTAGTACTGTCTAACTGTGAAAAACTTTCAAAATGCTCTGAGCTAGGAGGCGGTTTTCAAGTTTTAGAAATCATTTTGAGGCCACCTAGGTTTAGCTTTTCAAAAATACCACCAAGGGAACAAAGCAAATTTGATGATAAAAGTAAATTGGAAAGTTGTTTACAATTGCATGCCCTATCTGAATCATAAAAGTTTAATTTTGACTAGACTTTCTCTTTAAGCAAATTTCTAATTTTTTCCTATTACATTTAGCCATCAATCAGCAAGCGCTACCAAGGTGCTGAACCAAAAATGGGCCGGCCCTTCAGCTTACATTCTTGCTTTTCAAATAAAGATACCAAGATAACAAAGAAAAATGGATAATAGGCTTAAATTAGAAAGTTGCTTAAATTTGCATGCTTTATATGAATCATGAAAAAAGGTGGGTTTAATATCCCTTTAAAAGTCAAAATCTACTGAACACATTGGGGTAGATTTACCAATGTCTGTCCGACATGATACGCTGTAGCGTATCATGTCCGACAGACATTGCTCAATGCCGACAGCATACGCTGTCTGCATTTATCATTGCACAAGCAGTTCACCAGAACTGCTTGTGCAATGCTGCCCCCTGCAGATTCCTGGGGTGTCAATCAGCCTGATCGTATAGGATCGGGCGGATTGAGGACCGCATCCTCAGAGGCAGCGGACAAGTTATGCTATTGCTAAGTTATGCTATAACTGCTATTTCCGGCGAGCCTGAAGGCTCGCGCGGAAACAAGGAAAACAAGGGCAGTTCGGCCCTTGTTATATCTACCCCATTAACTTGAAATTTCTAAGGTATGTAAATTAATTGGGACTGAAGCCTGAGCAGTATTATGCTACAGCTTCAAAAGAAAGTATTTGAAAGCATGCTAACATTTCTAAATTTCAGTGATTAGTTTATCTCAAATTTGTTATGGTACTAGAGGTTTACAATCATCATAAACATTTACAATATTAAATAAAACAGTTAAAGGGATAGTGTGGTCAAAATTAATCTTTCATGATTCAGATAGAGCATGCCATTTTAAGCAACTTTCTAATTTACTGGAAGAGCCGGCCCATTTTTGGTTCAGCACATGGGTAGCGTTTGCTGATCAGAGTCTAAATGTAGCCACCAATCAGCAAGCACTACCCAGGGTTCTGAACAAAAAATTGGCCAGCTCCTGCAGCTTTTTCAAATAAAAATACCAAGAGAACTAAGAAAAATTGATAATAGTAGTAAATTAGAAAGTTGCTTAAAATTGCATGCTCTATCTGAATCATGAAAGTTTAATTTTGTCTAGACTATGGGGGCCCGTGTTTCTGGCGAGCATTCAGGATCGCCAGAAACACCAGTTATGAAGCAGCGGTCTAAAGACCACTGCTCCATAACCTGTCCGCCTGCTCTGAGGAGGCAGACACGATCGGGTTGATTGACACCCCCTGCTAGCAGCCGATTGGCCGCAAATCTGCAGGGGGCAGCGTTGCACCAGCAGTTCACAAGAGCTGCTGGTGCAATGCTGAATGCGGAGAGCGTATAGCTCTCCGCATTCAGCGATGTCTGTCGGACATGATCCGCTGATTGGATCATGTACAACAGAGGGTTGATAAATTGGCCCCTATATCTTTAAGAAATGTTTGGAATATTTTCCATAGGAAACGTCACTGCTGCTCTAAATTCACCATGGAGATAGATTGATACTTCTGTTATCTTTTTGCAATCTAAAGAAGATCTGTGAAAGTAATACAATAATGCATATTTTTGCACATATATTTAAAAATATATCTGTTGACACACAAGTAATATATAAAGTTGTAGGTAGCAGTGAAAGCAATGGAGGAAAAGCTAAAGAAATTGAAAAAATGGAAGTGAAGGAAGTGGAATGAAAATAAAAGTATAGTACATTAACAAATATACGGCTAGATTACGAGTTTTGCGTTATGAGTAAAAAAAGCAGCGTTATGGGTTATAACGCAGCTTTTTCACTACAGCTGCTATTACAAGTCTTGTAGGTACAACAGCTGTCCCACACACTTTTTTGGCCTTAACGCAAATTAATTAATTTTTTCAATGGGACTTCCATAGTGCCGGTATTACAAGCTTTTTCTGGGAGGCCAAAAAGTGAGCGGTACATCCTATCCCGCAAGATTTGTAATGCATTCTAAAGTCAGTAGTTATGAGTTTTACGCTACAAAGCTGTAGCATAAAACTCATAACTAAAGTGCTAAAAAGTACACTAACAGTGTATAGTGTTTGCGATGCGGAAGGGCCTCGGTTTAGGGGTTAATAGGTAGTTTATGGGCCATAAACTACCTATTAACCCCCAAACCGAGGCCCTTCCGCATCGCAAACACTAAAATGAAATTATTAACCCCGAATCTGCCACTATAATAAACCCCTAAACCGCCGCACTCCCGCCTCGCAAACACTAGTTAAATATTATTAACCCCTAATCTGCCACCCCCAATGTCGCCGCCACTATACTAAATTTATTAACCCCTAAACCTAAGTCTAACCCTAACCCTAACACCCCCTTACTTAAATATAATTAAAAGAAATTTAAATAAAAATTGCTATCATTACCTAAATAATCCCTATTTAAAACTAAATACTTACCTGTAAAATAAACCCTAAGCTAGCTACAATATAACTAATAGTTACATTGTATCTAGCATAGGGTTTATTTTTATTTTACAGGAAAGTTTGTATTTATTTTAACTTGGTAGAATAGTTACTAAATAGTTATTAACTATTTACTAACTACCTATTTAAAATAAATACAAATTTACCTGTAAAATAAAACATAACCTGTCTTACACTAACACCTAACATTACACTACAATTAAATAAATTAAATTAATTAAATACAATTACCTAAATTACAAAAACAAACATTAAATTACACAAAATAAAAAAAAACAAATGATCAGATATTTAAACTAATTAACCTAATCTAATAGCCCTATCATAATAAAAAAAGCCCCCCCAAAATTAAAAAAACCCTAGCCTAAACTACCAAAAGCCCTTAAAAGGTCCTTTTGCGGGGCATTAACCCAAATAAATCAGCTCTTTTACCTGTAAAAAAATACAAACTACCCCCCAACATTAAAACCCACCACCCACACAACCAACACCCCAAATAAAATCATACCTAGAAACCCTCCCCATTGTCCTGAAAAGGGCATTTGGATGGGCATTGCCCTTAAAGGGCATTTAGCTCTATTGCTGCCCAAACCCTAATCTAAAACTAAAATCCACCCAATAAACCCTTAAAAAACCTAACACTAACCCCCGAAGATCCACTTACAGTTTTGAAGACCGGACATCCATCCTAAACAAAGCCGGGAGAAGTCCTCAGAGAAGCGGCAAGAAGTCCTCAACGAAGCCGGGAGAAGTCTTCATCCAAACCGGCAGAAGGGATCCTCCACACGGGCAGAAGTCTTCATCCATACGGCATCTTCTATCTTCATCCATCCCGCGAGGAGCGGGTCCATCTTCAAGACATCCGGCGCGGAGCATCCTCTTCTTCCGACGACTAAAGACGAATAAAGGTTCCTTTAAATGACGTCATCCAAGATGGCGTCCCTTTAATTCCGATTCGCTGATAGAATTATATCAGCCAATTGGAATTAAAGGTGAAAAAATCCTATTGGCTGATGCAATTTTTATTTTGTGTAATTTAGTGTTTTTTTGTAATTTAGATAATTGTATTTAATTACTAATTTATTTAATTGTTGTGTAATGTTAAGTGTTAGTGTAAGACAGGTTAGGTTTTATTTTACAGGTAAATTTGTATTTATTTTAACTAGGTAGTTAGTAAATTGTTAATAACTATTTAGTAACTATTCTACCTAGTTAAAATAAATACAAACTTGCCTGTAAAATAAAAATAAACCCTAAGCTAAATACAATGTAACTATTAGTTATATTGTAGCTAGCTTATGGTTTATTTTACAGGTAAGTATTTATTTTTAAATAGGAAATATTTAGGTAATGATAGCAATTTTTATTTAGATTTATTTTAATTATATTTAAGTTAGGGGGTGTTAGGGTTAGACTTAGGTTTAGGGGTTAATAAATTTAGTATAGTGGCGGCGACGTTGGGGGCGGCAGATTAGGGGTTAATAAATGTAGGTAGGTGGCGGCGATGTTAGGGGCAGCAGATTAGGGGTTAATAATATTTAACTAGTGTATGCGAGGCGGGATTGTGGCGGTTTAGGGGTTAATATGTTTATTATAGTGGTGGCGATGTCCGGAGCGGCAGATTAGGGGTTAATAAGTATAATGTAGGTGTCGGCGATGTCGGGGGCGGCAGATTAGGGGTTAATAAGTGTAAGATTAGGGGTGTTTAGACTCTGGGTTCATGTTAGGGTGTCAGGTGTAAACATAAATTTAGTTTCCCCATAGGAATCAATGGGGCCGTGTTACGGAGCTTTACCCTGCTGTATTGTAGGTGTTTTTTTCAGCCGGCTCTCCCCATTGATGTCTATGGGGATATCGTGCATGTAAAACCAGCTCACTGCTGACTTAAGCATTGTTGCTATTGGAGTGCGGTATGGAGCACAATTTTGCTCTACTCTCACTTCTTGCCTGATAACGCCGGGTTTATGAAAACCTGCAATACCAGCGCTGTAGGTAAGTGTGCTGTGACAATAACGTGCAAGTTAGCACCGCACCCCTCATAACGCAAAACTCGTAATCTAGCCGATAGAAACATAACATATAAAGTATACTCTACATCACTCGGCTTTACATCACTAAAGAGAAGAAAAGATAAAACAAAAGATAGTCAAGATATCGGGGGAACTTTTGGCCAGTATGGTCACATATTTAAGAGCTCTGGAGGAGATATCTTTAATCTAACAGATATATTATATTTACTCTTAGAGATAATTTTTTACCTGTCACTCATTTATCAGAGATGTTTTCCTATATTAAACCAGCATAGATTCTAAATTGATTTGATCTATAAACTGAGCTTGAGTTTGCTTTACAATCTTGGATTTGTATTAAAAGGACATTAACCCCTTTTTACATTTAGGGTTTAAATAGCACAGGGCAGACCAATAACCCTTTAACTACAATAACAAACCCTGTATGTGGGTGTCCTAATGGGTTTTCAATAGCTCAGGTCTGGCCAACAGCAGCAAGATACTGCTATTTCTGCATTCCTCACTGCCTAAGCCATGCAGAAATACAGTAATAGTGCAGTCTCACTGCTGTTGGCAAGACCTGCGCTGTTGAAAACCCACATACAGGGTATGTTATTGTCATTAAAGGATTAAACACATCTTCTTTTTGTACAAAAATTGTGTTTGTCCCACACTCCCTTGGAGGTTAAAAAGCAGATTATGTAACCTGTAAACATTGCAAATCATCTAGATGGTATAGGCAATTTGTATCACTTTGAAATCCTAACTTGCAATTTTTGCTTTTTGACCTCTCTAGGGAGCGTAGAGCAAAGCATAATTTTTACACAAAACAAGAGGTGTTTAATGTCCCTTTAAGGCTTTATAGCTGGTGCAGTCACCCTTTTAGCTAGCCATTTAGGATAGAGAAGTTATACATATTCCCATTTTTTCTTAAAGAGCTTACCCAACTTTTAGGTAATTAGCAGCAACATTTTCAGAGGAAGCTGAAGGCTGCTTTGGACCTGCTTTGGCTGTTGAGGACTGACTACTGATTCAAAAAGATTCTCTTGTGTATTTTACACAACCCACTGTAAACATTTACCTCCATTCATCCATCACAGCACTGGCTGGAGTCTACAGATTTGTTGGACCCTAATGCACAATCGTGCAGGAAACTGCTTTAGAGGTTAACAGAGAATACTGTAGTGCAAATCCACTCTTGGGGGCTTTGCATCTAATTCTGAGAGATGAGTCCTGTATCTTATTTCTAAATGTTGGTTTTTCAATAGGCAGTGAATTCTCTCAATCTTCCCATTTTGCAAGCTTCTGTTCAAGCAAGTTAGAGCCGCTTTCCCCGTTTCCACTTTCTGTCAACCCCCCAAAAAAAACTTTGTTGTGAAGTTGTTTTTGATTGAATGGAAAACAACTAGTTAAAGGGACATGAAACCCATCATTTTTCTTTCATGATTCAGATAGAGCAGTGATGGCGAACCTATGGCACACAGAGGCCTCTGTTGGCACCCGAGCCATAAGTTCATGGATATCGCAAGGAGCGACTTTAGAGGTGCAGTGCAGAGAAGGTCAAGCGCAAAAGGCGTTATGATGAGCTATATGCAATGTACACACGCCCATCACCTGTCACCATGCAGTCAATCAGCGGCTGCATCTGACGGCTAGCGTTTTGAGAGCTGGACTACTACAGGCGGCCGGGGCAGAAAGTAATAGAGCCAGCGGCAAATAGGGAGTGAGGCGGCTGCCAAGCGGACTGTGTGTCTAACAGTCTTACTCACAATATATTCAAAGAACTCAGTGTGAAATTATTTGGAAAACTTTCAGGTAGTTTTTCCTGTTTATGTTACATTCCTATTCTATATCTGTCATATAACTATCTAAAAAGTAACATGTGAGCATTTCCAGTATTTGGTGCTGTGTAACTTGTTTTTGCTTTATAAATAGAAAAAAGTCAATTGTTTATTTTTCTTGTTATCCAGAATGTATTTGTAGGGTGGGGTAGTATCACAATATTTATATTTATTCATCTATTATATGAATATAGAGAATTACTTTTACATTTTTGTCCCCTACGTACATTGTGGTGTTTATTTGCTGCTTCCTCTCTCCCTCCTCCTAACACAAAACTAACACCTGCGATTGCAAAATCGCCATTGCATTTTCGCATTCCCCATTGAAGTCTATGGAAAAAGAAAATTATCAAAAAACCTAACACCCTTACTTAAACCCCTTGTCTAATAACCCCTAAACCGCTGCCCCCCACATCGCCAACACAAAAAAAACTATTAACCCCTAAAACAACGTCACCCGAAATTGCAACTACTAAATAAACCTATTAACCCCTAAACTGCCATCCCCCACATCACAACTACTAAATAAACCTATTAACCCCTAAATTGCCGTTCCTCCACATCACGACTACCTAAATAAACCTATTGACCCCTAAATCGCTGCCCCATATCGCAACTACTAAATAAACCTATTAACCCCTAAACCACTGTCTCCCCACATCGCGACTACCTAAATTAAACTATTAACCCCTAAACCTAACACCCACTAATTTTAAATTAAAGTTACAATATACTAACTACCTTAAAATAAATAAAAAATTACTTGTGAAAAAAATTAAAACCTAAGCTTAAACTAAAAAAACAACAACTAACATTACTTGTTTAAAAAATAAAAAAAATAAAAAAATAAAAAACTACATTACCAAATATATAGAACCTAACATTACAAAAAAATAATTTAAAATTTAAAAAATTTAAGAAAGCTACCATTACCAAAAAATAACAAACAAAAATGATCCAAAATAATAAAAATTAATCCTATTCTAATAACCCCTGAAAAATAAAAACCACCCCAAAAAAATAAATAAACCCCTAATCTAACAATAAATTGCCAATAACCCTTAAAAGGGGCTTTTGCAGGGCAGTGCCCTAAAGTTAACAGCTCTTTTGCCTTCAAAATTAAAACAATTTCTCCTAACATTACAACCCCCCAATATAAAAAAGCCTAACTAAAAAATCCTAATCTACCCATTGTCCGAAAATGGAATTTGGATGGGCATTGCCTTTAAAATAGCATTCAGCTCTTTTTCTGCCCATTAAATCTAAAAAAAAACAAACCCCCAAAAAACTAAAAAAAAACTAACATTAACCCCAAAATTAGTAGTCACCATTGATGAAGTCCGGTGATCCATCTTTATCCCAGCAACCAAACATCTTCATCCATCGCGAGACCATCTTCTATCTTCATCCAGGCAGCGGAGTTGGAGGCACGGAGGTGGCGAGGTCTTCAGTGACGTCAGTCCTCATCTTCATCCATCCTACATGGATGTCTTTTTCATGCGGTTCCTAGCCGCACACTGAAGATTTAATACAAGGTACCCCTTTTATATAGGGGTACCCTTGCTTTCCTATTGGCTAACAAATTCAAATCAGCTAATAGGATGAAAGCTGCTTACATCCTATTGGCTGATTTGACTTTCAAGAATCAAAGGGCAATGCCTATCCAAATGACCTTTTTGGGGCAATGGGTAGATTATGATTCTTTAGATAGATTTTTTTACTTTGGGGGAGGGGATTGTAATGTTAGGGGTTATTTTTTTAATTTTTAAGGCAAAAGGACTGTTAACGTTGGGGCAATACCCTGCAAAAGGCCCTTTTATGGGCTATTGGTAGTTTATTTTTAGATTGGGGTAGGTTTATTTTAATGGGGTGGCTTTTATTTTTGAGGGGTTATTAGAATAGGAATAAGTTATTTTTTAAGTAATGTTAGGTTTTTTATTTTTGGTAATGTTAGGTTTTTTATTTTTGGTATTTTAAGTAATGTTAGTATTTTTTTTAGCTTAAGCTTAGGTTTTATTTTTTTTCCGCAGGTAAGTTTTTATTATTTTAAGGTAGATACTATGTTGCGTTTAATTTAAAGTTAGAAGGTGTTAGGTTTAGGGGTTAATAGTTAAATTTAGGTAGTCGCGATGTGGGGGAATGGTGGTTTAGGTGTTAATAGGTTTATTTAGTTGTTGGCGATGTGGGGGGACAGCGGTTTATGGGTTAATAGATTTATTTAGTAGTTGCAATGTGGAGGGACGGCGGTTTAGGGGTTAATAGTTTAATTTAGGTAGTCGCAATGTGGTGGGATGGCGGTTTAGGGGTAAATAGAATTACTAAGCAGTTGCGATGTGGGGGGCATGGCGGTTTAGGGGTTATTAGGTTTATTTAGTAGTTGGGATGGGTGGGGATGGCAACTTAGGTGTTAATACTTTATTTTAGTATTTTCAATGTGGGGATGGCGGGTTATTAGGAGTTAATTGTGTAGTTTATGGGTGTTAGTGTACTTTGTAACATATTTTTGATGTATTTTGTGAAACTTTTTTGTTTCGCAAAGCACATAACTACAGGTCTTTGAATGCGGAATGGATCGTTGCGGTATAGGCCATAACAATCACAGAAAAGCCATACCGCGCAACTTGTAATATCAAGTAGGTGATCATTCCGCATGCAAAGACCATATCACACGCAGAAAAGCTATACCACACAACTTGTAATCCGGGCCTTTGTCAGGTAAGAGACAATTGCAATTAATTTCCACAAAAACATACAATAGAACACGTAGGGGCCGATTTAACAATGTGCGGACGGACATGATCTGCTATAGCGGATTATGTCCGCCCCACATCGATAAATGCTGACAGCATACGCTGTCGGCATTTATCATTGCGCAAGCATTCCTTGTAACATGCTTGTGCAATGCTGCCCCCTGCAGATTCGCGGCCAATTGGCCGCTAGCAGGGGGTATCAATCATCCCGATCGTATCGGGATGATTGCTATCTGCCACCTCAAAGTTGCTGATGAGTTAAGTAGCAGCGGTCTTAAGACTGCTGCTTCTTAACTTTTGTTTCCGGCGAGCCTGAAGGCTTGCACGGAAACAGCTGCATTCACATTAATTATTTGGCTCCCAAATAATGAAACTAATATATACAATCTATATTCATTACTAATTAATAAGATCTCTTAGAAATGTGCATATATATATATTTTACCGTGATCCATTATAGTATATGGCCTTCATATGAATCACATAAAAATCTCTTAAACAGATTTATTCAGCTTGTACAGCTCATACAGCCAGACCACAAAACATACAACGTTTCGGAAGCTAGTCCTTAGTCATGTATGGATACACCTGAAATCAACATGCCTTAAAAACCCTCTAAATCACAGCCCAATACACCTGACATACCTATGGTGCTGCCACCTAGTGGACCTGCACATTACATCTATTGACATATCAATGTATAACACCACATAGAAAATGTAATATAGGCTGAACGGAAAGGGTAGAACAATTTTCTTGGTGCTAAAACAACCCAAAACAAAGTACAAATTACAGAATGCATATAATTTATAACACACCCCATGGTCTTGTAGTTGATCCACATATGAAAGAAACAGACTGTAATACTCTTCTACACTACCTTCTTCTACACTACCTTCTTCTACACTACCTTCTTCTCTTCTGCCCACCCCCTTCTCTGATTAGATCTCTCCCTAGGAGCCAACTTTTGTGAGTAAGGCGGATTGTGTCTGAAACTGGTCCGGTTAAACAAAGACTGGCTGAGATGGGTGATCGTTTCAGAGAAAGGGGTTATCCTACTGAATTGATACAAAGAGAGATTGAGAATGTTTTGGAAATCCCTAGGCAATCCCTGATGGTACGACAAATGGTTAGGGCTAATAAAAAATCTAATAGATTGGTGTTTGTTAGCCAGTATTCGCAATTAGGAAATAAAATCCGTAAGATTCTTTTTAAACACTGGCATATATTACAGACATGTGACCCTGAGGTTGTAGAAGTTTGGGAACCTCCAATGCCTGCCTATTGGAGGGGTAGCAATCTGAAGGATGATTTCCAGGTGCTGGAAAGTTTGGATTGATAAAAATTACCAGGTATTCTAGACTAAACCCTAATATCTGTATAAAAGAGGGTGATAAACTCTAATAATGAAACATTATATTAAATACTATGTAATACCTGTTAGTGAAGAAAATGTGAGTACCCAAATGTGATTAGCTATAATGTATTAATATATACTATGTGATCTTTTCATCCTGTTACAGCACCTCCTATCTAGTACTGGTGTGATACACTAGTGTGTGTCCCTTTTATTTCAGTGCTATCATGTCTGAGCTTTTCAACAAATGATACCAAACGAACAAAACAGATTGCGTAATAGAAGTAAATTTGAAAGTTTTTTTTTTTTAAATTGTATGCTCTTTCTAAATAATGAAGGAACATTTTTGGGCTTCATGTTCCTTTAAATAATATACCATCCCATTATTACTGTATTTTCCTCACTTTGCAGTAGAGTCAGTCTTCTTGGATCATTACATTATGTTATTGGTTAATGTATAAAGATTGTATAGTCTAATGATATGAACCCACTTACTGGATCTGGGATTTTTGGTATTCTCTATGTATTGCGTTTTTCACATTTGTTGTTCTTATCTCATTGTGTGAATGCTCTACGTTTTGTATGCAGCTACGCATGTGGTTTTTTGCATGTATTTTGTACATCTAATATTCATATTTTTAATGAAAAAAAACAAAGCTATATGTGAACTAAGCTCCAGAAATTTAAATATTTAAAATAACAGCTAGTACTAATCTAAAATTCAGCCCAAAGCTATAGAGAATCATACACATATTCTGATACATACACAAAAATAGAAAAATAGCAGGAGATTAATAAACATATAGACTGGCAGTAAAAATATATCAACAAAACTAATGGCTTCACATTTAAATATTAACTAGGTCTGAATATACAGCATAAGGATGAAAGATTTACTTTTACACATACACAAACCATGTCTATTTAGCCAAGTAGCTGATGATTTGTTTAAACCAGCCTAGGGTGATAATGTTTGGATAGTGCAGTCATTGTTCTCAGTTATGAATTTTTATACTTTTTTCCACCACCCTTAGGAAAATACAATTATATTAAAAACACTGTGATGAAATAAAATGCTTCCAGGAATTAACGTAATGGAGGCATTCAACTAGGTCTGATTGTACAAAATACAGCTGACACAGAACTCAGGACATTGTGAGGTTGGTTACAGTCTATCGGAGCTTCGATAAGAAATGGATTTTTGCTTTCGATATGAATTGGATGTTGAGTTTCTCAGGTGATCGCAATACAAAATTAGCTTGTTAAAAGCCTGCAGCCACAAAAGCCTTTTCGACAGAAAAAGCTCCCCAAAAGGCCTTCTCATGTGTTAAAGGGAAAGTCTTGTCAAAACTTTCATGATTTAGATTGGGCATGTAATTTTAAACAACTTTCCAATTTACTTTTCTCATAAATTTTGCTTTGTTCTTTTGGTATTCTTAGTTTAAAGGTAAACCTAGGTAGGCTCATATGCTAATTTTTTATCCCTTGAAGGCCGCTTCTGAATGCCTTTTAAAAATTTGTCATGACTAGAGGCCGTTAGTTCATGTATGCCATATAGATAACATTGTGCTCACGCCCGTGGAGTTTCATAGGGGTCAGCACTGATTGGCTAAAATGTAAGTCTGTCAAAAAACTGAAATAAGGGGGAAGACTACAGAGGCTTAGATACAAGGTAAGCACAGAGGTAAAAAAAAAAGTGTATTAATAAAGCTGTGTTGGTTATGCAATGGTAATAAAGGGATTATCTATTTTTTTAAGCAATACCAATTCTGTTGTTGACTGTCCCTTTAAGTATCTGTTTTCAAGAGTTTTTAATTTTTTTTAAATATTTTATTGCTCGCCGTATTCAGCGAGGTCTGGCGGATCTGATCCGCAGTGTCGGATCAGGTCCGCCACACCTTGATACATATGCTCCATAGTATTCATAACATTTTAATTCTCCACATTTTGGACACCATTCTGTTCCATAAGAATTTGCCACCCAGAAACACTGGATTTATATTCTAACCCATTCAAATCCAGTAGATGAGATTCCATTTGAATTAATTCAATGACATTGAATGAATTAAATTGAACCAAAATTGTTCTTTTGATTGTAATTGCTGCAATGCTTGTAACCCCCATAATGTGCATAGAATGACATTGACATGTACAAAAGCATAGAATATAGTATAACACCTGTCTCATCAATCCTTTGAACCCTGAAAATGCTCTGATATGCTAGAGATATTTTTTATTGCACTCTTGCTTGCTTGTTCTATTCCTGCATAGCTAAAGCCAACTCCAGTCCAGCATTACAATAATGGTAGCTAGCTGAGAAGACATATGGTGAGACAATGACAAGAAACAAATGTGTAGCTACCAATCAGCAGCTCGCTCCCAGTTGTGTAGGATGTGTACACATTCTTTTTTAATAAAGGTTACTGAGAGAACAAAGTAAATGTGAAAATTGGAGTGACCTGCTATATCTAAATTATGCAAGTTTCATTTTGACTTTCCTATCCCTTTAACATCAGCTCACATGAAAGGGAAATATACAGACAGTATTGAAATTATATTTAAATAAGATGTTTGGGAAGTAAGGAGCTGTTTTACACAATAGTGAGGCTATTACTTTTGCAGAGTTTATATAGAGTAGCAGGCTGACATGCAGGGTCACAGATGGCCCTTAAAGGGAAGCCCCTATTATTTTTTGATTCAGATGGAACTTACAATTTTAAATAACTTTTCAATTTACTTATATTATCTAGTTTGCTTCATTATCTTGGTATTATTTGTTGAATGTGCAGCAATGCACTACTGGGAGCTATCTGAATGTTTTGTGTGAGCCAATAACATAAAGCATATATGGGCGCCACAAATCAGCAGCTCCTGGGCTGAGACTACCTAAATATCCTTTTTGACAAAGGATATTAATAGAACAAAACACAATAGATAATAGTGGTAAACTGGAAAGTTGTTTTAAATCACATGCTCTGTGTGTGTGTGTGGGGGGCTCTATCTCTGTGTGTGTGGGCTCTATCTGTGTGTGTGGGCTATATGTGTGTGTGTGGGCTATGTGGGCTCTATCTGTGTGTGTGGGGGGGCTCTATCTGTGTGTGTGTGTGTGTGTGTGTGTGTGTGCTCTATCTGTGTGTGTGTGTGGGCTCTATCTGTGTGTGTGTGTGGGGGGGCTCTATCTGTGTGTGTGTGTGTGGGCTCTATCTGTGTGTGTGTGTGTGTGTGGGCTCTATCTGTGTGTGTGTGTGGGCTCTATCTGTGTGTGTGTGGGGGCTCTATCTGTGTGTGTGTGTGGGCTCTATCTGTGTGTGTGTGTGGGCTCTATCTGTGTGTGTGTGTGTGGGGGGGGCTCTATCTGTGTGTGTGTGTGTGTGGGCTCTATCTGTGGGTGTGTGTGTGTGTGTGGGGGGCTCTATCTGTGTGTGTGTGGGCTCTGTCTGTGTGTGTGTGGGGGCTCTGTCTGTGTGTGTGGGGGGCTCTGTCTCTCTGTGTGTGTGGGCTCTGTCTGTGTGTGTGTGTGTGGGGGGCTCTGTCTGTGTGTGTGGTGGCTCTGTCTGTGTGTGTGTGTGGGCTCTGTCTGTGTGTGTGTGTGGGCTCTGTCTGTGTGTGTGGGCTCTGTCTGTGTGTGCGTGGGCTCTGTGTGTGGGCTCTGTGTGTGTGTGTGGGGGCTCTGTGTGTGTGTGTGGGGGGCTCTGTGTGTGTGTGTGGGGGGCTCTGTGTGTGTGGGGGGGGGCTCTGTGTGTGTGTGTGTGGGGGGCTCTGTGTGTGTGTGTGGGGGCTCTGTGTGTGTGTGTGGGGGGGGGCTATGTGTGTGTGTGTGTGGGGGGGCTCTGTGTGTGTGTGTGGGGGCTCTGTGTGTGTATGTGTGGGCTCTGTGTGTGTGTGGGGGCTCTGTGTGTGAGTGTGGGCTCTGTGTGTGTGTGGGGGGGGCTCTGTGTGTGGGGGGCTGTGTGTGTTGGCTCTGTGTGTGTGTGTGTGTGTGGGGGGGAGGCTCTGGGTTTACACCTGTGTATGTATATCTGTGTTCCTGTGTATATAAGTATCTTTGTGTGTGTGGCATCTCTGTAATGTTCTTGTTATCATAAGAAAACACACAAAAATAAAGTGGGGGCGGGGTTAGGGCAGAGATTGGGCGGGGTTAGGGCAGAGATTAGGCGGGGTTGGAGGCGGGGATAAAGGGGGCCCCATTTTTCAATCCTGCCTTGGGCCCCGCAATGGCTAGGGCCGGCCCTGTTTTCAAATAGCCTTGGATAGATGTACAAAATGCAGCCAACATAGATGTAGGGCTCTTTACATTTTAGGAGGAGCCAAATACCAATTTAAAAGTCACCAGTCATCATTCACCACTAAAATATTAACTTCCTCCAGGCAATCCCAAATCAGAGTATCCTCATTCGGATCCACTACAATATACCACTTGGCCACCATCCATCATGTCCAGCACAGCTTCACCTATTACTCCAACTTGTCTCACTGAAGACTATAGTCATCCATAAACTGGAATGGTTGGAGGTGAAGCAGTGGAGACAGGTAAGTTAGACCTAAATTGACATGTAAGCAGCGGAATTTCAGGAACCACTGAAGACACAGCCAGGTTTGTGCTGGTGCATAAGGTAGTACCAAAAGCATACAGCAGATAATCACTTTTTCACTGGTCACAATTTGTAAATTTCTAATCTGCTTTTACAAGAGTTTAATGAAATTCTGACATTTTCTTCAAGGGAAAGTCATTAACACTGATTTTATACGTGTATCACCATAAGCGGGTTGGGCAGTTGAAGGCCTGACACATGATGATGGAGTAGTTGTCTTTAATGTTCTGGAACACTGGACTTAACAAACACACCACTAGATAGCTCACGCTTTCAGTTTGTAATAATAGAATAACATATGATAGGTAAATTGCTGGGCATCAACTCTAGCCAAGGATATTTATGAGATTATGTAGTGGGGCCACATTTGTTAACAACCAATCATAACCTCCACCCAGAAGCTTCCCCTGTTGCTATTTTGTTCTTATAGCTATAACACTTTTTTAGTTAGTGTATTTTTTGTACTTTCAAATAAAATTTGAGGTCTACTATATAACTAGCCTTACCTTAATATATGTCTATTATTGTTACTAATCATTATATTGTGGTTATAACTATGTTTAGTTTGATTGAGTTAAGATTATATAATTCTGTATGTTTTATTTGCATGCAGGCTTAAATAGCTCTGAGATCATGCTACATTCTTAAAGGTTATTATGAGATTGTCACAATTAGCCCCATATGATGATATCACTATTCTAAAAGTATAATATGATACTGGTGCTATAAGATGTCATATGATACAGTTGTCTGTAATATATTGCTCAACAGCTCAATAAAAATATTAAATAATGGTCATGGGGTGCTGCAGGTATTAGGTTGCAAGACAGATACTTTATAACAAAAATATCACCAGGCATAACTTTGACTCTTGGTGCAGGTGTCATCTAGCTCTAAGTCTTGAAGGCCCACACTCAAAAGCTAGCCAATGCCCATGTCTAAATAATCGCAATGTTTAAAAAAAAAGGCTTGAAGATAAAAGAAAATATAGGGAAGTATGTTCAAGTTGTGAGAAAAACACTCCTAATAACCCAGCATAGCATTTCATGTCTGTGAAGAGAAGAAGAAAATTAGACAGTGCAGATTTTAATTATTTCATGTCAGTCACCACCTGAGGGAATGAGTTTTCAGATGCCTTGAAAGAACATTGCATAAGAAACTTCAGGTCACCTAATCCAATGCTAGTTCTCATAAACTGCGAAAAAACAGCATTCATGCCTATCAAACTACTATCTTTAGTACTTGTTCTTGCTTTACATGACAGCTACATTATGTCTACTCTTCTCAAATTCATGATAGTGTCCTCTATCATTTCCAGTTGCTACACCTGTAGCTTTCTTATGCTGATCTTCATGATTATGTTCACTGCTGCATCCAGTTTACAAGACCCCTGATCTGTTCTATATCAGTATATATATATATATATATATATATATATATATATATATATATATATATATATATATATATACAGGTAGCCCTCAGTTTACGCCGGGGTTAGGTTCCAGAAGGAATGGTTGTAAATCAAAACCGCTGTAAATTGAAACCCAGTTTATAATGTAAGTCAATGGGAAGTGAGGGAGATAGGTTCCAGGCCCCTCTCAAAATTGTCATAAGTAACATCTAATAAATTATTTTTAAAGCTTTGAAATGAAGACTTTAAATGCTAAATAGCATTATAAACCTAATAAAATAATCACACAACACAGAATATATAATTAAACTAAGTTAAATGAACAAAAACATTTGCTAAACAGCATTATAAACCTAATAAAATAATCACACAACACAGACTTCACTTGCATTTTTCTGCAAACCGTTCTTTCTATGCATTCCAATTTGGACTGATTTATAGACTGGAAGATCTTGTTCCTTTGAAATCTGCTCGATAGCTCATGTCTGGTTAAACTGATTAATTTCAGCTTGCTTATCTTTGCTGCAAAACAAGTGGACAGCTCCACCTACTGGCTATTTTAATAAATGCACTGCTTCTCAATGCTTTTCAATAGCAGTCACATGACTGAAAAAAAGGTTATTATTCTGAAACGGTGTAAATTGAACCGTTGTAAAACGAGGGCCACCTGTATATATATATATATATATATATATATATATATATATATATATATACAATATTTCATAGCTATTTAGCAGAGGCCCACAACTCAGTGGTGCAGCCTCAAGCTATACAGGCAATACTATATCTAAATCAATATGAATCACACTCACAGGAAATAAAAAAACCTCAAGGTGCTGTAAGCACAGACAAGGAGCTTGAGGTAACTCCCTTAAACCCTTAGCAGTACACAGTCTAAATCAAGAACACAACTAATCTGTGTGGACAGAAAAATAGGAATTAAGGTATTTTTTGTTATGTTAAAGTTGCAAGGTGTTTCTCAGGCAAATAAAATGAATGATTGTACCTTCAGACTTTGACTTCTGATGCCTATGAGCAGGGAAAAATATATCAAACAGCTGTATAATAGTGAGCATTCCTATGATTCAGGGGTGGCAAACTTGCAGCATAAATGCTTAAGTTAACATTCATAACATCTTTCCTGTTACTTTTCTTCTGAGCTGCCACTATAATATTTTATTTCATTAGCTACAATTGTATATATATATATATGTAATATATATATAAGGAACACATGGTTTAAGAATTCATTTGTTGAACTACTTCTATATTTCATGAGCAAATTTTAATAAAACTATAAAGAAGTGTTTTTTAATGATTTACACTATGGGGCCTATCTATCAAGATCCGAATGGAGCTTGATGCCCCGTGTTTCTGGCGAACCTGCAGGCTCGCCAGAAACAACAGTTATGAAGCAGCGGTCACAAAGACCGCTGCTCCATAACCCTATCCGCCTGCTCTGAGCAGACGGACAGGAATCACCACAATTCAACCCGATCGAGGACGATCGGGTTGATTGACACCCCCTGCTGGCGGCCAATTGGCCGCGAGTCTGCAGGGGGCGGCGTTGCACCAGCAGCTCTTGTGAGCTGCTGGTGCAATTTTAAATGTGGAGAGTGTATTGCTCTCCGCATTTAGCGAGGTCGTGCGGATCTGATCCGCAAGACCTTTAATAAATAGGGGCCTATGGGTTAAATTTATCAAAACTAAAATAGTAAAGTTTTCCTATTTTGCATCTATAAGTATGCACGCGATTGTATTCACTTATTTATCAATCAAAAATATACCCAAAAAGTAGTGAAGATCACCTGTAAAATGCTACCAGACGCATCACACTCACTTAGTCGCATAGGTGCACCAAAAAAATGATTTAATTACATTGCTCCTGTCAGATCATTAATTGTATAATCACCTAGTAACTGATCTATAATTTTTTCCCCTCAAGGCACACATAAAATTCTCTTTCTTGTGTGTGCACACCCGCTCTTCATAAATAATATGGAGAACTGCAGTAGAAATCATTTCTCTTGGAGCTTCTGTGGTGTTAACGTCATCATCTCTTATTTAGGATGGAATTTCTATTCCATGCAGAGTGGAAAGGCATGTGGTGGAGGAAGAATTGCCTTTGCAGGAGCGCAAGGGTACCAAGGGTATTTCTACCTAGGTGTGGTCTGGAGGCTTTATCTGAAATAAAGCAACATTTCAGTATCAGCAGGGAGACCATCACTAACCTATATGCCCTTATAGCCAACAACCTAGAGCTATACATCAAAAGGACCAGAGCTCTTTCTGGAATACTTAAACTATTGGTAGTGTTACACTTTATTGAAACTGCCTCATCTCAGGCAGTCTCCAACGGGGTTGTTGGCAGGTTGGGTTGCCAGGTGTCCGCCACAAACATACTGAACACCCAAGAAAGCAACTGCAGGAGTGGGGGGGGGGGGGGGGAGTTTGAGGGGACATTATACATATATATATATTATATGTGTGTGTGTATATATATATATATATATATATATATATATATATAATATTTATATAATATATATACATATAAAATATATATATATATAATATATATATAATATATATTATATACATTATATATATATATATATATATATATATAATATTATATATATATATAATATATATAATATTTATTATATATAATATATAAATATATATATATCTATATATATATATATATATATATATATATAAAATTACTTTTTTTGTGGGTTATATTAAATCTTAACAAACATGCCACATACCTCATTGTGTACTTGACTAGGTCGGTCGGTCAGTCACCAGGTCTGATGTAATTTTACCTAGTCAGTGTCACACACAGTGAAGTGACAGATTGCTGCTGACTGAGTGAATGGCATGCAGACTCAGAAGCACTCAGCAGCCAGCTAACAGCACAGCACAGCCCGGGTCTTCTCACTGACGTGATGTCATGTGCACGGCGTGATCACGTGACGTCCGCCCGACAGACTCTCAGTCAGAGCAAGCTGCGAAGTTGTGCCCACCAGGAATCCGGCTCCAGCTGAGCTAATAACAGCCAACTAACAGGCTTGATTGGGTGCCGGACTGCTGGTTGGGAGTGGGACACAGGCTGGTAGTGGAACTCTGGGAGGGAACTTGTTATCTGAGGTGGAGCGGATCATCACAAATAAAATAAAAAAATTGAAAGTACAGACAGTGTGACTGTCTAAGAGAGGCTTGTCCATTTTTTTTGTATTCGTATTACCAGGCAGCAACTGAAAATACCGGACTGTCTGGTCAAATACCGGACAGCTGGCAACCCTATTGGCAGGAGTCAGCCTTCCCTTTCAATGCACCTGACTGTTGTTTCGAAAGGCTATTCTGAAACAACTAAAAACATATATATGTTCCACGAAATATGGAGGAATGGCTCTCAGTCTAAACAGGATTTTATAATGTAGCCCGTATCCCAAATTTCCTGAGTGCCATTGATTACACCCATATTGACTTTAGACTGCCCACAGTTTAAGAAGAACAATATAGGAATAGGAAACAGTTCCATTCCTTGTATGTGCAGGTGGTGTGTGTGATGCAGTGAGGTCGGGTTTTCCAAGGTCATGCCATGACTACCACATATTAAAGCAGTCAGCATTGTTTCCTGCCTTTGAACGTGGTGAAATGCCACATGGATGGCTAGTAAATAAGTTAGTTAAAATGATATATTACTGTAATAAATTTATAGAAGCATGAATCATCTCAAGCATAAAGGAAATTAGTTATTTTTTAGGGCCTATAGATAATGAACTGTTCTCTAATTGGTGCTCTAGCTACAAAAATAAAATGTTTGAGTGCCTTATGACTAGAGCGCCAATTAGAGAACAGTTCAAACCATTAGCTCACCAAAAATTACTTTTCGAAGTGGACGGCCGTCGCGCGGGGTATTAGTATTTAATCGCTATCGGCTAGATTTAGAGTTTTGTCGGTAAGGACCCGCGTAGCTAACGCCGGCTTTTTTCTGGCCGCACAATAAAAATAACTCTGGTATTGAGAGTCCACATAAAGGCTGCGTTAGGCTCCAAAAAAGGAGCGTAGAGCATTTTTAACGCAACTTCAACTCTCGATACCAGAGTTGCTTACGGACGCGGCTAGCCTAAAAAACGTGCTCGTGCACGATTCCCCCATAGAAAACAATAGGGCTGTTTGAGCTGAAAAAAAAACTAACACCTGCAAAAAAAGCCGCGTTCAGCTCCTAACGCAGCCCCATTGTTTCCTATGGGGAAACACTTCCTACGTCTGCACCTAACACTCTAACATGTACCCCGAGTCTAAACACCCCTAACCTTACACTTATTAACCCCTAATCTGCCGCCCCCGCTATCGCTGACCCCTGCATATTATTTTTAACCCCTAATCTGCCGCTCCGTAAACCGCCGCTACTTACATTATCCCTATGTACCCCTAATCTGCTGCCCCTAACACCGCCGACCCCTATATTATATTTATTAACCCCTAATCTGCCCCCCACAACGTCGCCTCCACCTGCCTACACTTATTAACCCCTAATCTGCTGAGCGGACCGCACCGCTACTATAATAAAGTTATTAACCCCTAATCCGCCTCACTAACCCTATAATAAATAGTATTAACCCCTAATCTGCCCTCCCTAACATCGCCGACACTTAACTTCCAATTATTAACCCCTAATCTGCCGACTGGAGCTCACCGCTATTCTAATAAATGTATTAAGTCTAACCCTAACACTAACACCCCCCTAAATTAAATATAATTTTAATCTAATGAAATTAATTAACTCTTATTAAATAAATTATTCCTATTTAAAGCTAAATACTTACCTGTAAAATAAATCCTAATATAGCTACAATATAAATAATAATTTCATTGTAGCTATTTTAGGATTAATATTTATTTTACAGGCAACTTTGTAATTATTTTAACCATGTACAATAGCTATTAAATAGTTAAGAACTATTTAATAGTTACCTAGTTAAAATAATTACAAAATTACCTGTAAAATAAATCCTAACCTAAGTTACAATTAAACCTAACACTATACTATCATTAAATTAATTAAATAAAATACCTACAATTACCTACAATTAAACCTAACACTACACTATCAATAAATTAATTAAATACAATATCTACAAATAACTATAATGAAATAAACTAACTAAAGTTCAACAAATAAAAAAGAACTAAGTTACAAAAAATAAAAAAATATCTACAAACATAAGAAAAATATTACAACAATTTTAAACTAATTACACCTACTCTAAGCCCCCTAATAAAATAACAAAGACCCCCAAAATAACAAAATGCCTTACCCTATTCTAAATTACTAAAGTTCAAAGCTCTTTTACCTTACCAGCCCTGAACAGGGCCCTTTGCGGGGCATGCCCCAAGAAGTTCAGCTCTTTTGCCTGTAAAAAAAACATACAATACCCCCCCAACATTACAACCCACCACCCACATACCCCTAATCTAACCCAAACCCCCCTTAAATAAACCTAACACTAAGCCCCTGAAGATCTTCCTACCTTATCTTCACCATACCAGGTTCACCGATCCGTCCTGAAGAGCTCCTCCGATGTCCTGATCCAATCCCAAGCGGGGGGCTGAAGAGGTCCATGATCCGGCTGAAGTCTTCATCGAAGCGGGAGCTGAAGAGGTCCATGATCCGGATGAAGTCTTCATCCAAGCGGGAGCTGAAGAGGTCCATGATCCGGATGAAGTCTTCTATCAACGGCATCTTCAATCTTCTTTCTTCGGGAGCCATCATCTTCCATCCGACGCGGAACATCCTCTTCTCCCGACGCCTACTAGCCGAATGAAGGTTCCTTTAAGGGACGTCATCCAAGATGGCGTCCCTCGAATTCCGATTGGCTGATAGGATTCTATCAGCCAATCGGAATTAAGGTAGGAAAATTCTGATTGGCTGATGGAATCAGCCAATCAGAATCAAGTTCAATCCGATTGGCTGATCCGATCAGCCAATCAGATTGAGCTTGCATTCTATTGGCTGTTCCAATCAGCCAATAGAATGTGAGCTCAATCTGATTGGCTGATCGGATCAGCCAATCAGAATATTCCTACCTTAATTCCGATTGGCTGATAGAATCCTATCAGCCAATCGGAATTCGAGGGACGCCATCTTGGATGACGTCCCTTAAAGGAACCGTCATTCTTCAGTTGGACGTTGCCGGATTAAGATGGGTCCGCGTCGGAGGTCTTCAGGATGGAGCCGGTCCTCATCGGATGAAGATAGAAGATGCCGCTTGGAAGATGATGGTTGCCGGTCCGGATCTACTCTTCTTCCCGGATAGGATGAAGACTTTGGAGCCTCTTCTGGACCTCTTCAGCCACCGGATGATGGATCGCCAGCCCCCGCTTGGGTTGGATGAAGATTTTGGAGCCAGGACGGATCGGTGATACCTGGTGAGGTTAAGACAAGGTAGGATGATCTTCAGGGGCTTAGTGTTAGGTTTATTTAAGGGGGGTTTGGGTTAGATTAGGGGTATGTGGGTGGTGGGTTGTAATGTTGGGGGGGTATTGTATGTTTTTTTTTACAGGAAAAAGAGCTGAACTTCTTGGGGCATGCCCTGCAAAGGACCCTGTTCAGGGCTGGTAAGGTAAAAGAGCTTTGAACTTTAGTAATTTAGAATAGGGTAGGGCATTTTTTATTTTGGGGGTCTTTGTTATTTTATTAGGGGGCTTAGAGTAGGTGTAATTAGTTTAAAATTGTTGTAATATTTTTCTTATGTTTGTAAATATTTTTTTTTTTGTAACTTAGTTCTTTTTTATTTTTTGTACTTTAGTTAGTTTATTTAATTTTATTTATTTGTAGGTATCGTATTTAATTAATTTATTGATAGTGTAGTGTTAGGTTTAATTGTAACTTAGTTCTTTTTTATTTTTTGTACTTTAGTTAGTTTATTTCATTGTAGTTATTTGTAGATATTGTATTTAATTAATTTATTGATAGTGTAGTGTTAGGTTTAATTGTAGGTAATTGTAGGTATTTTATTTAATTAATTTAATGATAGTATAGTGTTAGGTTTAATTGTAACTTAGGTTAGGATTTATTTTACAGGTAATTTTGTAATTATTTTAACTAGGTAACTATTAAATAGTTCTTAACTATTTAATAGCTATTGTACATGGTTAAAATAATTACAAAGTTGCCTGTAAAATAAATATTAATCCTAAAATAGCTACAATGTAATTATAATTTATATTGTAGCTATATTAGGATTTATTTTACAGGTAAGTATTTAGCTTTAAATAGGAATAATTTATTTAATAAGAGTTAATTAATTTCGTTAGATTAAAATTATTTATTTAATTTAGGGGGGTGTTAGTGTTAGGGTTAGACTTAGCTTTAGGGGTTAATACATTTATTAGAATAGCGGTGAGCTCCGGTCGGCAGATTAGGGGTTAATGTTTGAAGTTAGGTGTCGGCGATGTTAGGGAGGGCAGATTAGGGGTTAATACTATTTATTATAGGGTTAGTGAGGCGGATTAGCGGTTAATAACTTTATTATAATAGCGGTGCCGTCCGCTCGGCAGATTAGGGGTTAATAAGTGTAGGCAGGTGGAGGCGACGTTGTGGGGGGCAGATTAGGGGTTAATAAATATAATATAGGGGTCGGCGGTGTTAGGGGCAGCAGATTAGGGGTACATAGCTATAATGTAGGTGGCGGCGCTTTGCGGTCGGCAGATTAGGGGTTAATTATTGTAGGTAGTTGGCGGCGACGTTGTGGGGGGCAGATTAGGGGTTAATAAATATAATACAGGGGTTGGCGGTGTTAGGGGCAGCAGATTAGGGGTACATAAGTATAACGTAGGTGGCGGTCGGCAGATTAGGGGTTAAAAAATTTAATCGAGTGGCAGCGATGTGGGGGGACCTCGGTTTAGGGGTACATAGGTAGTTTATGGGCGTTAGTGTACTTTAGAGCACAGTAGTTAAGAGCTTTATGAACCGGCGTTAGCCCAAAAAGCTCTTAACTACTGACTTTTTTCTGCGGCTGAGTTTTGTCGTTAGATTTCTAACGCTCACTTCAGACACGACTCTAAATACCGGAGTTAGAAAGATCCCATTGAAAAGATAGGATACGCAATTGACGTAAGGGGATCTGCGGTATGGAAAAGTCGTGGCTGAAAAGTGAGCGTTAGACCCTTTTTTGAGTGACTCCAAATACCGGAGGTAGCCTAAAACCAGCGTTAGGAGCCTCTAACGCTGGTTTTCACGGCTACCGCCAAACTCCAAATCTAGGCCTATGTTAAAAAGTAAGTTATAGTGTAGCTTCATTATAATGGATGAATAAAGGCCCATCTAAAATAGTGTTCCCTATTGCTGCCAATATTATTATTTTTTTATCACTTCTACAGGACACATTAACATCAAATGAATGTTTGAACAATATGTATTGAATTATATCTAATGTGGTTTTTATTGGTTTGTTAAAAAAATATAAAATTCTCCAAAATATTTTTTTCAATAAAAGTGAATAACAGCATTATTAATCGAACAAACAAATAAACTTTGAATATATATGTATAAAGTATAAAAACATAAAGTATGAACTGTTATTTGAAAAAGTAATATTAACTTATTAAAATGTTGGTATATCTTTATATATAGATTGAGAGCTTCATTTGGAAAGTATCTCCAATTTATTCATATTCCTGTTGTCATCTTATTTGTTCTTTTAGGAGATTGTTATGCTTCCTCTTTAACCCCTTTTTTTCCTCCTCTATCCTTAGTCTGCTAGCAAGATACTGTCTTTGTTCATCTGCAAATGAAGAAGCCATATCTGTGAGGAACTCCAATTCTGTTCTAGTCCTTTCCTGGTGGTGTTGTACAGGTAGAATAGCTCTTCCTTGTAGATTTTCCTCTAACTCTAAGGTAGGGGTTTTGTATGCTGGGTGGGGTTGGGGATACACAAGCAGCAACATCAGCCTCAATTATTGGAGCATCCTCTTGTAAGCAAGTCTCCTCTGCTAGTGGTACAAGTTCAAGGTTCATTTTTCTCTCTGTAAATAGAAAAACATATATTAAACAATTATAGAAATTATTATTTTACATCTCTAACACAGCTATGGAAACAATCAAAGTTTTCAACTAAATGTTTCCCACTTTAAATAAAAATTCTGGACCTTGATAACATGTGTGCTAAATAGTTCTATAGAGTAATTTAAAATAAAAAAACATACCTTAGAATAATGGCAGTGAGGTGTCTCATACTTTGCAGAAGTTGACGGGCACCTATAAAGAATAAATAAGAAATATTTTTAATACACATATGCATGTTAAGTATTATGTATTGAACTAGCACTGCACAAAACATTATGCTCATTACCGTAGGGAATGATAATGGTTATGCATGAAGCAATGCAATTTAAAAAAATAAAACTTAAATAAGGGGTCAGCCAACATAGGCTTAGATAAAATGGGTATTGAAAGAGTCACTCCCATTGAAAATAATCACATTTTGTTGCTTTGCAGCATGAAATAAAGACAGACACAGTTTTTGTTTATCCAGTTGTAATTACTCAGTGCAACTTATAACATCCAAGTGAAAGATATAACACCAACATGTAAGGCAAACACAAAGACAATTCTAAATCAGAATCACTGAGTTGGAAAAAGGATCACCCCCTTGTGTCAGTATTTTGTTGAACCACATTTTGCTTTCATTACAGCCTTTAGTTTGTCAGGATATGTCTCTATTAACTTTGCACATCTAGACTTTGCAATATTTGCCCACTCTTCTGTGAAGAACTGCTCCAGCTCCCTTACATTTGATGGCGACCATTTGTGGACTGCAGTCTTCAAGTCATGCCACAGATATTCAATGGGGTTTAAGTCTGGGCTCTGACTAGGCCATGCAAGGACATTCACCTTTTTCTCCTTCAACCACTGTGTGGTCATTTTTGCTGTGTGCTTTGGGTCATTGACTTGTTGGAAGGTAAACCTTTTCCAATTGAAAACTTCCTGGTAGAGGGCAGCATATTTTCCTCAAGAATTTGACAGCATTCTGCCCCATCCATTTTTCCTTCTATCCTGACAAGTGCTCCAGTACCTGCTGCAGAAAAACACCCCTATAACAGGATATTACCACCTCCATGCTTTACTGTAGGTATGGTGTTATTTAGATTGTGAGCTGTATTGGATTTCCTCCAGACATATAGTTTGGTGTTGAGGCCAAATAATTAAATTTTCGTCTCATCTGATCATAACACCTTTTTCCATGTGGCCTCAGAATCTCCTAGATGTATAATGGCAAAGCTCAGTTGTGACTGCATGTGGTCTGTCTTGAGGAGTGACTTTTTTCTTGCAACCCTCCCATACAAGCCACATTTGTGGAGACTTTGTGATATTGTTGTCACATGCACATAATGACAACTCTTTGTCATAAATATCTGCAACTGCTTCAGAGTTGCTGTGGACCTCTTGGTAGCCTCTCTGACCAGTTTCCTCCTGGCTCTTTCATCCAGTTTGGAGTGATGTCCTGATCCAAAGAGGGTCTGTGTTGTACCAAATACCTTCCACTTCTTAATAATAGACTTAGGGGGATATTTATCAAAGCGTCAACCAAAAATACACTTGAATTCCGCGTTGTAATTGTCGCAAGATTGATCCACCGTAGTTATCAAAGCCTCAAGATTGTCAAATGTTGAAATTTGTGATGTAACATACGATCCCGCAATCTCAATCAGAAGCAGATTGATGCGAGTTTAAAACCTGTGGAATTCGAGCGCAATCATGTTCATTCGCCCTCCTATTCGACACTATTCTAAGCTCTCATGAAGTTATCAACATTTCTACAGTTAATCTTGCGTCTTTTCCGACTCAGCGTACCTGGTTTTCAATCCGCCACCCTTCAGGTCGCGGATGCCATAGAACTCAATAGGAGTCTGAAAACACAGAAAGCTTATGTTCGATGCTGCAAGAGAATGAAGTATATTACATAATAAAAGTAAATTAGAAACTTTATTAAAATTGTATAACCTTTCTAAATCAAACAATATTATTGTTCCACATTTGGTACACTAGTAGACATAGAGATAAAAATGAAAAATACATTACTACTTACGGATTATGCTACAACTTTGTCTTAGGGGTTAAATAATTTTATTATAGTGTTTGCAATGTAGGGGGGCCTCGGTTTAGGGGTTCATAGGTAGTTTATGGGTGTACTTTGTAGCACTGTAGTTAAGAGCTTTATGTTCCAGCGTTAGCCCATAAAACTCTTAACTACTGACTTTTAAATGCAGTAGGAGTCTTGGAGGTAGAGGCTGTACCGCTCACTTCTTCCAAGACTTGTAATACCAACGTTAGGCAAATCCCATTAAAAGGATAGGATACGCAAATGATGTAAGTGGATTTGAGGTAGCCAAAAGTCGCGGAAGAAAAGTGAGCGGTACACCTGTACCTGCCATACTCATAATACCAGCGGGCGTTAAAATGCAGCGTTAGGACCCCTTAACGCTGCTTTTTAAGGCTAACGCAGAACTCGTAATCTAGCAGTATATAAATATAACAGAATTTTTATGTCAAACGATAAAAAAGTGTTTATCCTCTTTTTCTAAACAATAATATTTTGCATTTATACTGCCCCTTCAAAGGGACACAAAACCTCATTTTTTCATACTCAATTCAAGATAATGGTATGTGTTTGCAAATGGTGCAATAGTACAAAGTAAAAATATACATTGATGATATTCATATACCAATCCACATGATCTGCTGTATAAATGAAAAAGAAACCCAATTACAATTATCGAAACATTAAAATACTTGCGAACCACTAATTCAAGGCCCCTATTTTGCTTCAGGATGAGGTGTAGCTGCCTGCCATGCATCCTGTGTAGCTGTCACGTCAGTAATTTGGCTACCTGCTTGACTAGCATCATGTGTCTCATTTCTTTCTTGACCTTAGACTTCAGGTTCTTTTTGAATAACCACAAAAATAATGTGAGAGAAATAACAAATATATAAATAATACAATTAAAATGACTTCTTAAATAATGGTATCTGCTGAAACATCCAGGCCAAAATGATGTTGTCTCCTATGTGCCAATATAAAAGTTTCTCATGGTCAGTCAATTCTGCCCTATAAGTTGGGCCTCCACCGGTTCTCTGTGCAGCCTGCTTCTACTCTGTTAATTTTAATTTCATAATTTTGTGAATGTCTGCCAACTTTTTCTTAGTTTTAGCAAACATTTCCTTCACAGAGACCTCCTTGCATATTTGGCTCCAAAGAAAATGATTCCTTGCTAGCTGGATTTTGCTTGCTCTAAAACCTTTTAAGTTATATGCTGAAGTACTTTCCACAAGAATGTCATTTTAACATTGTGTGAATTGTACATTTCTTCATCCAGCAGTAAAAGAAGCCATGTTAGAAATATACAACGAAGCACAAAAATTATATATCAAAACACAAAAATAAAGATTATGAATCTTTGAAGATTTTTGTTCTTAATACTTGAAACTTGTTCCTCGAGGGGCAGTACCATTTTTTTTATATGATTAAAAACATATATTGAAAATATTAGATTGTATAGAATAGTACGGAGCCCCAGAGTTGTCACACAAGATTTTTTTTATAAATCGACAAGCACATTTTGCTAAATCGTGCGCACAATTTATTTTATTGTGCGCACAATTAAGCTATATTGTGCTCACAATTTAGTTAAATCATGCTCACAATTTAGTTAAATCGTGCTCACAATTTATCTAAATTGTGAACATGATTTATAATAAATTATAATCATGCTATTCCACTTTAAGCATGAATCCTCCCACTTACAGCACCAGTTAATATTACTTTCAGTTTCAGTTCAGTCAGTGTTAGGATCAATACAGACAGATTGGTAAGTGTGGCCCTCAGCTTCAGTCAATGTTAGCATTATGTTATGTGACAAACAGTACAATTAGTATTGCAATTAAAGAATAGTTATCCTTTCACAATACAATGCTAAATAATCTGTGATTACCTTTTATCTAAGGCTTTGAACCAATCCCATTTATCTCAGAGGTGTGTGCATACTTGAATTTAGCCAATCGGTGATCACTCACGATTCAACGAGAGTCAGCTCAGTGTTATCTATATCAGGGTTCTTCAAACTTTTCCCACCAAGACCCAGTGCCATGATACCACATACCCAATTTTTAGACTTGGTCTGAACATTTCTTAAGAAATAAACATCATAATAGCTGCAATTTTTGGCAAAGAGACTAAAATATGTGCATGCTTTTTCCTGATTGTAGTCAAATTTGAAAGCGTTGTAAAACGTAATAACACACACTCTCATACAACACATACTCTCATACAACACACACAATGATACAACACACACACCACACACTCTCATACAACACACACACCACACACTCATACAACACACACACAAACACGCCTTCATACAACACACATTTTCATGTAAACACACATACCACACACTCTCATACAGCACACACACTTTCATATAACACACACTCACCCCATACACTCTCTTACAACACACACATACACACACACACTTTCATATAACACACACTCACCCCATATACTCTCTTACAACACACACACATATACACACACTTTCATATAACACACACAGTCTCATACAACACACACTTTCATGTAACACACATACCACACACACTCTCATACAACACACACACTTTCATATAACACACACTCACACCATACACTCTCTTACAACACACACATACACACACACTTTCATACAACACACACTCACCCCATATACTCTCTTACAACACACACACATACACACACACTTTCATATAACACACACTCTCTCATACAACACACACTCTCATATAATACACACACTTTTATATTACACGCATACCACACACACACACACACACACACTCATACAACACACATACCACACACGCTCTCATATAACATACACACCACACACACACACGCTCATACAACACTCACACACACTCTCATACAACACACATCGCACACTCTCATACACAACACACGCACAGCACACACTCAATCTCATACAATACACCACACACACTCCTACACCACACACACAAGTTGAGACCAAGTACACATGGTGTTGTGACCCAGTAATGGGTCCCGACCTGTGGTTTGAGGAACCCTGATCTATATGGTACACATTAACTAGCTTTTGTCTTGCTGTGAAAAACATATAAAATGCTATTGATTTTAGTTCTTATAAATTATATTAATATAACAATGTTAGTTGTGCAAATCTGGGGAATGGGTAATAAAACATTTGACGTTGACTGTCCCTTTAAACTTTACATTGTACTCAGTAGTCAGATAGTTCAATTTAAACAACACATTTTGCAACTATACTGCTTTGGGATCTAATCCCTATATTTTGGATTAACTTTGCAATGTACAGCATTGTGTGTACAATAACACAGGCTTCCATGATTCTATTGTGCACAGAGCATTATGAAAATGTGTACAGTTCTCACTGCCATTTTTTTCTTTAGGTAGTGGAATCAAATTAGATGTTTCTATAGTATTAATTAAAAATGAATTGCCTGCTTAAGAAAAGACAGAAGAATGTGACAATATTTTATAGAGAAATGACAGAAAAATATGTATTTGAAATTGTACAATTCATGATTTTTTACAGGGAGCACAACTATTTTGTTTTGAGAAACCAGTTTTTAACCTGACAAATTAACTAATTTCTGTTCAATATATAATTTCAATATAATATAATTTACACCTATTTCACCTCCAATAATTTGAATATAATTGCATTGTATTGTGAAAGGATAAATATACTTTGTGAGCATTGCAATACTAATTGTACTGTTTGTCACATAACATAATGCTAACATTGACTGAAGCTAAGGGCCACACTTACCAATCTGTCTGTATTGATCCATTCCTGACTGAACTGAAACTGAAAGTAATATTAGCTGGTGCTGTAAGTGGGAGGATTCATGCTTAAAGTGGAATAGCATGATTATAATTTGTTATAATTCGTGCTCACAATTTAGCGAAATAGTGCGCATGATTTAGCCAAATTGTGAGCACGATTTAACTAAATCGTGCGCATGATATAGCTTAATTGTGCGCATGATATAATAAATAGTGAGCATGATTTAGCAAAATGTGCTTACGATTTATAAAAAAAATCTTGTGTGACACATCTGGAGCTCCGTAGGAATAGAAATAAAGAGAAGAAACAGACATAACAGTACATACTTTTGGAATGTAATTTGTTGAAAATTGTACTACAATGTTGCAATAATGTAGTGCATAAACAATGGTAATGTAGAACTTTGTTACTGTTTAAGTTATGGAAAAAACACCATGATGGAAAAATAAATCAAAGAGAAAACATTTAATGCTAGATTACAAGTGGAATGCTATCGTTTGCTTACAAGCGATATAAGAATTTCGGGGTTGCCTTAATTTAAGCAAGTATAACAAGTTAAAAGTAAACGAGTTTGCTTGAGTGCAATTGAATTTATCGCATTTTGGGTTAGCACGACTAAAGACCTCACCTATTGGGTTAGGGCTAAAATAAAAGTTGCACCAAACACAACATAAATACAGTAACATAAACTGTTACACTCAAATCAACACTATCTGATAAAAATTAGACCTAAAAATACTTTTTTTTTTTTAAAAGGGTTCAAAAGTATATGGTATATGTATTTGACTGCATAGGGATATTATATATATATATATTTATATATATATATACATACATACAACACACAGAGAAAACCCAGCACTCACTTACAAGCTCTCAGCTAAGATTTAAAAGCAAAAATGGAAAGGTTAGTCACCGCATCTGGCCAAATGGGACAAGCTCAGGTACCACGTCAAGGTCCTTTCCAATACCTGAGACCCTAAAACAGCCACACAATTTCTCTGTGGTACCTAAGCTTGTCCCATTTGGCCAGATGCGGTGACTAACCTTTCCATTTTTGCTTTTAAATCTTAGCTGAGAGCTTGTAAGTGAGTGCTGGGTTTTCTCTGTGTGTTGTATTAATTTGTTTTGTAATTTTCCCTATGGTTCTTGCACCCAGACCTGTCTGGGGTTAACTGCTTGTGGCTCTGGGGACAGCACAGCTTCCTGTGAGTGCCAGTGGCACCCAGGGCTGAGCATGTTGCAGGGTCATGGGATGTGTACCCGGTCCGGTATGAGAGTGCAGTTCCAATCCGTGTTTTATATATATATATATATATATATATATATATATATATATATATATATATATATATATATATATATATATACAGTATATATATATATACAGTATATATATATATATATATATATATATATGCATCTAAATAATAATTCAATAATAATATTTAATAATGTGTACAAGTGGAATGCTATCGTTTGCTTACAAGCGATATTAGAATATCGGGGTTGCCTTAATTTAAGCAAGTATAACAAGTTAAAAGTAAACGTGTTTGCTTGAGTGCAATTGAATTTATCGCATTTTGGGTTAGCACGACTAAAGACCTCGCCTATGGGGTTAGGGCTAAAATAAAAGTTGCACCAAACACAACATAAATACAGTAACATAAACTGTTACACTCATATCAACACTATCTGATAAAAATTAGACCTAAAAATACTTTTTTTTTATAAGGGTTCAAAAGTATATGGTATATGGCCATGTATTTGACTGCATAGGGCTATTATATATATATATATATATATATATATATATATATATATATATATATATATATACAACACACAGAGAAAACCCAGCACTCACTTACAAGCTCTCAGCTAAGATTTAAAAGCAAAAATGGAAAGGTTAGTCACCACATCTGGCCAAATGGGACAAGCTCAGGTACCACGTCAAGGTCCTTTCCAATACCTGAGACCCTAAAACAGCCACACAATGCAAGCTTTCAAATCCAAACAAACTGAAAACATGGGAAGGGTGCACCAGAATATGTAACCACCCTAGACATATACAAAACACAGAAGGGAACTGCACTCTCATACCGGACCGGGTAAACATCCCATGACCCTGCAACATGCTCAGTCTGGGTGCCACTGGCACTCACAGGAAGCTGTGCTTTCCCCAGAGCCACAAGCAGTTAAAGGGACAGTATACACTCATTTTCATATAACTGTATAAAAATCCAGTATAAAACTGTTTAAAAACTTACTTAGAAGCTGTCAGTTTGGCTCTGTTGAAAAGGTAGCTGGAAAGCCCACTGCAAGGGACAAATAAGATATCCCCCCCCCCTCCCCCTTCTCTTGCATATGAAAAGACCCTTTACACAAACAGGAGCAAAATGGAGAAGGTAGCTGACAGTATTCACATAAAACTTTGGGGCTTGGTTAGGAGTCTGAAAATCAGAGCAATTTTATTTAAAAATAAGCAATACTATACATTTATTTTAAAAAAAAACTTTATGGGCTATATAAATAGATCATCTACAAAATATTTATGCAAAGAAAAAATGAGTGTATAATGTCCCTTTAACCCCAGACAGGTCTGGGTGCAAGAACCATAGGGAATATTACAAAACAAATTAATACAACACACAGAGAAATTGTGTGGCTGTTTTAGGGTCTCAGGTATTGGAAAGGACCTTGACGTGGTACCTGAGCTTGTCCCATTTGGCCAGATGCGGTGACTAACCTTTCCATTTTTGCTTTTAAATCTTAGCTGAGAGCTTGTAAGTGAGTGCTGGGTTTTCTCTGTGTGTTGTATTAATTTGTTTTGTAATTTTCCCTATGGTTCTTGCATCCAGACCTGTCTGGGGTTAACTGCTTGTGGCTCTGGGGACAGCACAGCTTCCTGTGAGTGCCAGTGGCACCCAGGGCTGAGCATGTTGCAGGGTCATGGGATGTGTACCCGGTCCGGTATGAGAGTGCAGTTCCCTTCCGTGTTTTGTGTATATATAAATATATATATATATATATATTTTTATATATATATATAAATATATATATATATATATATATATATACAGTATATATATATATATATATATGCATCTAAATAATAATTCAATAATAATATTTAATAATGTGTTCTACTGTGTATGTACTGTAAATATTTCACATTCTAATGTTCTTCACATACAGGAAAATTATATTTTTAAATAAGTATTTTATCACTTCAATTATATATCTATTCTTATATATATATATATATATATATATATATATATATTACATTAACATTATCATATATATATATATATATATATATATATCAAATTTAATAGCGGAGGGGACGCAATTGCTATGAGCTTAAACAAGGAGTAACCAACCAGTTTACTTCTAGGTTAATACTGGTATGGTCTAGAATATATCAAATATTTGGTGCAGACCCTTATGTAAAATAGATGAGTTTATGTAGAGAGAATAAATCCTGGAAACAAAAGAAAGACCAGGATAAAAGACAGGGAATTCAGCACTCTTTTTTACAAAATTTAACTGAAGCTCAAAATAAATACACAAATGTGTCGACCTAAAAGCTAATGTAGCTGCAAAGGAGAGAACTCTTTGGCACTAACAGTATTATTACATATATATATATATATGCTCAGAAGGTAAAAAAATGCAAAAAGACCCAATAGGTAGATATGATCAATTTATAAGTATGTCAAAATAGCATAAAGAAATACAACTTGTTACAAACCTGACCGGTCAGGGGTTAGTGTCTATACCACAACAGAAATCATCAACATGATATGTAATTGTTTTCACAGGCCTGTAGAGCCATATGTGATAGCTGCAGGATTTAGAGTGGGGGACAGTAATTAGACTACTACACCCTACTGCTTGCAGCACCTTAATATGTAAGGCTAAATGCCGGGCAGATTATTATCTGGGATCTAAGTAGTTACAGTTAGTGTGCCCCAACACCTATGCAGCTTAGAAGTCAAAACATAAATTGCACATATACATGTTACTTAAAAGATATATTAGTGGGGGACTGGAAGTCAAGCTACTACACCCAGCTGCATACGGCACCTTATAGTATTAAGGCTAAATGCCAGGCAGATATTTTATGGGATCTAAGTAGGTTGCTGTACTGTGCCCCAAAATATGTACAAATATCTTGTTACCATGCAAGCAAACAGCTAAGAACAGTATTATATAGCCAGCTTTGCTGGATAGTCACTTAGAAGCAGCTACTCTTGATATCGGGTATAAAAGTCCCTTTAGATAGAGTTATGCAAGCAAGAAGGTTAGCCGTGAAGCAGATACAGATAGTTGTAGAAAGCACAAGGTATAGCCTCAGCGTAGCGTGATATTAATAGGCTTCAAGCATATATTAGTGTAGCGTTTCCTTGGGGGACTTTAGCATATACCCTCTCATCAGGGTAGCATCATCCAAGACAGTCAATCAGCAGCCTATTACTCAGGCAGTGACAAGGCAGTATACGACCTGTTTCCTTCAAAGTTATTCCTGTGACTGAATCATAGAAGATGCGCCTCATTGAGTAGTCGGGAACTCCATTCTAGAGTTCGCTTGCAGCGTGTCTGTTCCGTGTGTACAACACCAATCACATGCTCCGGTCAGCTCGTCCAATGCCGACGCGCGTTTCACCCGCTAGGTATGTCGGGCTTCGTCAGGGCGTGATGACGTTGGGAGTGCTTCGTCTCCCTTTTAAACTTTACTTAGTGACACGCCCCTATTGATAAAGTCTCACAATGCTTCATCAGCGATGCTGGTTAGTAAAGGGACAAACCCTTTGAAGTATATGTTGATTAATGCTAATATAGTAATGATACAAAAGGTTAAAGTAAATTCATTTAGAAAAACTTTGCATGCTAGGATAAAGAGATCATATACACCTGAGAAAAACAATTGGGTTTTTGTTTGAATAAAATACTAAAAAATTCGTCAAAACATATGATTTACCTATTTAGCCTTATTTGCCCTAAAAAGATAGTAAAGAAAATATTCAAATACAGCAAGATAAATGCTGTAATATATAAGATATAGGGGCTTGTCTGTACCGGGAAAAATTATTATGGAATGCGAATGATGAATACAACAGCCATACTTTATAAAAAGCATGCCATGTCTATTCTATCATTCAGCCCTTTAGGTATCTGAGTTTGGAGGATCGTAATCCACCTGCATTCCTTTTGGAGGAGGACCTTGTCATTATCGCCTCCTCTGTTGTTGGTAATGCCTCTGTCAATGCCTATGAATGAAAGGGAGTCAGAAATGCAGGCGTGAGCATCCTCAAAGTGCTTAGCCACATTGCTTTTGGGATTCTTATTTTTAATGTCATCCCTGTGCTCAGTAATCCGGTCTTTAATGGCTCTCCGAGTTTTGCCCACATAGAACCGTGGGCAACTGCAGGAGAGAAGGTAGATGACACCTTCAGTGTTGCATGTAATGTGATGTTTTAGTTTATACGTCTTGCCAGTATGTGTGGAGAAAACTTTAGTTTTTACCATGTATTTGCACGCCACACATCTTCCACATGGATGATTTCCCGTGGATCTATGTGTAGTGAGCCAGTCAGTTTGTTTTTTGGGTGATACAAATTGGCTTCTCACCAGTTTATCCCTAAGGTTAGGTGCTCTTCTGGCAGTGATGTTAGGGTGGTCTCCCACCTCCTTTAATACCCCTTCATCACTTGTTAAAACATGCCAGTTTTTATCAAGTATAGTTCGCAGAGCTGACCAGTGACAATTAAAGTCTGCGATCAGTCTAATAGGACCTTGCACAGGTTTCTCCTTTGGTATCAGGAGTTGCTCACGATTTTGGTGGGCTGCTTCATACAGAGCCCTTTTAATGACTCTCTTCGAGTACCCCCTGTCTTCAAAACGTTTTTTCATTTCTTGTGCATGCTCATAATATTTTGTTTTTGTTGAGCAATTGCGGAGTAACCTGAGAAACTGTCCTTTGGGTATTCCTTTTTTAAGGTGGTCAGGATGGTGGCTAGTTGCAAGAAGCAAACTATTGGTGGCCGTCGTTTTACGGAAGTTCTCAGTTTCAATTAGACCCTGATTAAGATTTATTTTAATGTCCAAAAAGGAAATTTCCTTCCTACTGGACTGCAATGTAAGAAGGATATTTTTATCATTCTTATTCAGAGTATCCACAAAATCCAGGAGACCCTGTTCAGAGCCCTCCCATATGAGGAAAATATCATCCACATATCTAAGCCATATGTGGATGTTTTCCTCAAAGAGAGGGCTCTGATACACATCCTCCATTTCCCATGCTCCCAAGTGAAGGCATGCATAGGTGGGGGCACAAGTCGCCCCCATTGCTGTCCCTTGCTGCTGTACATATATCTTATTATCAAAGAGAAACACATTATTTGTCAAGATGAACTCTAACAGTTCCATGACAAAATCTGTATGTTTATGTGTTTGCGTTCCTCTCATCATAAGAAAGTGTCTGCATGCTTTTATGCCAACATCATGTGGAATTGATGAGTACAAACCTTCCACATCCAAACAGGCCATGATGGCACCTTGAGGGACCGAAAGTTTATCGATTTTCCTTAGGAAATCCGCTGTGTCCAGGATGTATGATGGTAATGTGTTTAAAAAGGGTCTAAGAAAAAAGTCCACATAATTGCCTAAATTTTCAGTCAAACTTCCAATTCCTGCAATTATTGGACGACCTGGCGGATGGCTAGCGTTTTTGTGTATCTTCGGGATACAATAGAAGACAGGTGTTATGGGGTGCTCGGGATAGAGATATTTATATTCCGAATTTGTGATAAGGCCATTACTTTTTGCCTTTTTTAGAATGTTAAACAGGGTATACTGTAGGGAGGATGTGGGGTTGTATGTCATGGATTTATAATGCTTTGTATTTAGAAGCTGACGTTTAGCCTCCAAAACATACATGTTCTCATCCCAGAGGACAAGGTTACCACCCTTGTCCGCTGGCTTGATTAAGAATCCTTTAGCATTCATGAGTTCGCTTAGAGCTTTCCATTCGGGTTTTGATAGGTTGTCATCCACTATTCCTATAAGGGATAGTTGGTTAACTTCCTTCTCAACCTGTTTCACAAATATATTAACTGCCGGTACCATTGAAAGTTGTGGCATATATTTAGATTTAGCCTTAAAGTCTGAGGTAGTTCTATTGTAACAAGGAAAATCCTTTAGTTGCGTGGGGGTATACTGACTCCCCTCATTTTCTTCGAGAAGGCTTTGGAGAGTTTCTACTGTGGGCATGTCCTCTTTAGTGATGTTGACATCCTCCACTAGGTGTCTACTTTTGCCCTTCATTATCTGAGATAGTACAATTTTTCGGGCAAACAGGTGGAGATCCTTTATAAAGTTGAATTTGTCAAGGTAGTTTGTTGGACAGAACGAAAGACCTTTTTTAAGTACCTTTATATGAACAAGGTTTAGTTTAAATGACGATAAATTGATTATCTGAAGGCCTTCCTCTGCTGTTTTTAATATCCCCTGCGTCCCCGGTATCGCCGGGGTCTGCCCCTGACAAAATTCCCCTGGTTCTGATTCTGTCTCCGTTGCCTGGAGGGATATCTCCTCTCTCTTGAGTCTGAATTTGTCCCTCCTCCGCCTTCTCTTCCTACCTCCTCTCCTCCTTCCCCTAAAAAATTATGTGATTTCTCTGTGTTTGATCTATGATGTTCAGATTCTGCATCAGAAACATCAGTGCCAGAATCATAGGTACCCCTTATTGGTAAGTAGTTATATACTTTGTTGTTTTTATAGTCATCATTGTCTCTGGAGAGTTTTCTACCTTTTCTTAATTTTATATCATTTTGCAATTTAGCAATCTGCTCTTTGATTTCATCATTTAATTTGGCAAAATTAGTATTATTGGAGAAGGTATTAACCACCTTTTGGCATTCTTCTGACTGTGTGATTGTTTTGTCCAGTCTATCTTTGTTACGCTTTACCATTTTACCCATTAAGATGATGGAGCAATCAGTAAGACTGGAATTCCAGTCCTCCATGAATGCATCACCTCCTTCATCCTCCCTCAGGTTAGTCCCAGGGTCTAGTCTCAGACGTAGGCCCCTTGGTATAATGTTATTTTTTATGTAATTCTCTAGGCTTGATGTCTCAGCCCTGAGTTTAACCTGTTTAACCAAAAGTTTTTTATAGTTTTTAAAGGCACCATAAATATTGATCGGTGCACTATTTTCAATCTGACTCTCTTCCAAGCCAGACATGGACAGAGACGCTGTTAATTCAGCTTCCCAGTTCTCATCAGACAATGAAAATGCCATTATAATAGCGTGAATCAGGGTAAGGCACAAGTGTCAAAAATGTTTCTGTCCCCTGCAGCCACCAAGCTTGTGACACATTCAAAGAGTTGTAGACTCTTGTTAGGTTCAGTAGTTAGCATAAGGGGATCACTAAAGAGGACATGCCCACAGTAGAAACTCTCCAAAGCCTTCTCGAAGAAAATGAGGGGAGTCAGTATACCCCCACGCAACTAAAGGATATTCCTTGTTACAATAGAACTACCTCAGACTTTAAGGCTAAATCTAAATATATGCCACAACTTTCAATGGTACCGGCAGTTAATATATTTGTGAAACAGGTTGAGAAGGAAGTTAACCAACTATCCCTTATAGGAATAGTGGATGACAACCTATCAAAACCCGAACGGAAAGCTCTAAGCGAACTCATGAATGCTAAAGGATTCTTAATCAAGCCAGCGGACAAGGGTGGTAACCTTGTCCTCTGGGATGAGAACATGTATGTTTTGGAGGCTAAACGTCAGCTTCTAAATACAAAGCATTATAAATCCATGACATACAACCCCACATCCTCCCTACAGTATACCCTGTTTAACATTCTAAAAAAGGCAAAAAGTAATGGCCTTATCACAAATTCGGAATATAAATATCTCTATCCCGAGCACCCCATAACACCTGTCTTCTATTGTATCCCGAAGATACACAAAAACGCTAGCCATCCGCCAGGTCGTCCAATAATTGCAGGAATTGGAAGTTTGACTGAAAATTTAGGCAATTATGTGGACTTTTTTCTTAGACCCTTTTTAAACACATTACCATCATACATCCTGGACACAGCGGATTTCCTAAGGAAAATCGATAAACTTTCGGTCCCTCAAGGTGCCATCATGGCCTGTTTGGATGTGGAAGGTTTGTACTCATCAATTCCACATGATGTTGGCATAAAAGCATGCAGACACTTTCTTATGATGAGAGGAACGCAAACACATAAACATACAGATTTTGTCATGGAACTGTTAGAGTTCATCTTGACAAATAATGTGTTTCTCTTTGATAATAAGATATATGTACAGCAGCAAGGGACAGCAATGGGGGCGACTTGTGCCCCCACCTATGCATGCCTTCACTTGGGAGCATGGGAAATGGAGGATGTGTATCAGAGCCCTCTCTTTGAGGAAAACATCCACATATGGCTTAGATATGTGGATGATATTTTCCTCATATGGGAGGGCTCTGAACAGGGTCTCCTGGATTTTGTGGATACTCTGAATAAGAATGATAAAAATATCCTTCTTACATTGCAGTCCAGTAGGAAGGAAATTTCCTTTTTGGACATTAAAATACATCTTAATCAGGGTCTAATTGAAACTGAGAACTTCCGTAAAACGACGGCCACCAATAGTTTGCTTCTTGCAACTAGCCACCATCCTGACCACCTTAAAAAAGGAATACCCAAAGGACAGTTTCTCAGGTTACGCCGCAATTGCTCAACAAAAACAAAATATTATGAGCATGCACAAGAAATGAAAAAACGTTTTGAAGACAGGGGGTACTCGAAGAGAGTCATTAAAAGGGCTCTGTATGAAGCAGCCCACCAAAATCGTGAGCAACTCCTGATACCAAAGGAGAAACCTGTGCAAGGTCCTATTAGACTGATCGCAGACTTTAATTGTCACTGGTCAGCTCTGCGAACTATACTTGATAAAAACTGGCATGTTTTAACAAGTGATGAAGGGGTATTAAAGGAGGTGGGAGACCACCCTAACATCACTGCCAGAAGAGCACCTAACCTTAGGGATAAACTGGTGAGAAGCCAATTTGTATCACCCAAAAAACAAACTGACTGGCTCACTACACATAGATCCACGGGAAATCATCCATGTGGAAGATGTGTGGCGTGCAAATACATGGTAAAAACTAAAGTTTTCTCCACACATACTGGCAAGACGTATAAACTAAAACATCACATTACATGCAACACTGAAGGTGTCATCTACCTTCTCTCCTGCAGTTGCCCACGGTTCTATGTGGGCAAAACTCGGAGAGCCATTAAAGACCGGATTACTGAGCACAGGGATGACATTAAAAATAAGAATCCCAAAAGCAATGTGGCTAAGCACTTTGAGGATGCTCACGCCTGCATTTCTGACTCCCTTTCATTCATAGGCATTGACAGAGGCATTACCAACAACAGAGGAGGCGATAACGACAAGGTCCTCCTCCAAAAGGAATGCAGGTGGATTACGATCCTCCAAACTCAGATACCTAAAGGGCTGAATGATAGAATAGACATGGCATGCTTTTTATAAAGTATGGCTGTTGTATTCATCATTCGCATTCCATAATAATTTTTCCCGGTACAGACAAGCCCCTATATCTTATATATTACAGCATTTATCTTGCTGTATTTGAATATTTTCTTTACTATCTTTTTAGGGCAAATAAGGCTAAATAGGTAAATCATATGTTTTGACGAATTTTTTAGTATTTTATTCAAACAAAAACCCAATTGTTTTTCTCAGGTGTATATGATCTCTTTATCCTAGCATGCAAAGTTTTTCTAAATGAATTTACTTTAACCTTTTGTATCATTACTATATTAGCATTAATCAACATATACTTCAAAGGGTTTGTCCCTTTACTAACCAGCATCGCTGATGAAGCATTGTGAGACTTTATCAATAGGGGCGTGTCACTAAGTAAAGTTTAAAAGGGAGACGAAGCACTCCCAACGTCATCACGCCCTGACGAAGCCCGACATACCTAGCGGGTGAAACGCGTGTCGGCATTGGACGAGCTGACCGGAGCATGTGATTGGTGTTGTACACACGGAACAGACACGCTGCAAGCGAACTCTAGAATGGAGTTCCCGACTACTCAATGAGGCGCATCTTCTATGATTCAGTCACAGGAATAACTTTGAAGGAAACAGGTCGTATACTGCCTTGTCACTGCCTGAGTAATAGGCTGCTGATTGACTGTCTTGGATGATGCTACCCTGATGAGAGGGTATATGCTAAAGTCCCCCAAGGAAACGCTACACTAATATATGCTTGAAGCTTATTAATATCACGCTACGCTGAGGCTATACCTTGTGCTTTCTACAACTATCTGTATCTGCTTCACGGCTAACCTTCTTGCTTGCATAACTCTATCTAAAGGGACTTTTATACCCGATATCAAGAGTAGCTGCTTCTAAGTGACTATCCAGCAAAGCTGGCTATATAATACTGTTCTTAGCTGTTTGCTTGCATGGTAACAAGATATTTGTACATATTTTGGGGCACAGTACAGCAACCTACTTAGATCCCATAAAATATCTGCCCGGCATTTAGCCTTAATACTATAAGGTGCCGTATGCAGCTGGGTGTAGTAGCTTGACTTCCAGTCCCCCACTAATATATCTTTTAAGTAACATGTATATGTGCAATTTATGTTTTGACTTCTAAGCTGCATAGGTGTTGGGGCACACTAACTGTAACTACTTAGATCCCAGATAATAATCTGCCCGGCATTTAGCCTTACATATTAAGGTGCTGCAAGCAGTAGGGTGTAGTAGTCTAATTACTGTCCCCCACTCTAAATCCTGCAGCTATCACATATGGCTCTACAGGCCTGTGAAAACAATTACATATCATGTTGATGATTTCTGTTGTGGTATAGACACTAACCCCTGACCGGTCAGGTTTGTAACAAGTTGTATTTCTTTATGCTATTTTGACATACTTATAAATTGATCATATCTACCTATTGGGTCTTTTTGCATTTTTTTACCTTCTGAGCATATATATATATATATATGTAATAATACTGTTAGTGCCAAAGAGTTCTCTCCTTTGCAGCTACATTAGCTTTTAGGTCGACACATTTGTGTATTTATTTTGAGCTTCAGTTAAATTTTGTAAAAAAGAGTGCTGAATTCCCTGTCTTTTATCCTGGTCTTTCTTTTGTTTCCAGGATTTATTCTCTCTACATAAACTCATCTCTATATATATATATATATATATATATATATATATATATATATATATGTGTGTGTGTGTGTTTCACAGCTGTCCAGGACTTGTACACATATATAGGAGCTGATTAAATACATGATAAGCAGACTCAGGAAGGAGAGCCGAATAGCCAGTAGCAGAAAAGCTTCCTCATAAGTGGTTAAAGACAGGTTACTTTGCAAAAATATATTCAACTTCAACTTTATTTAAAGCAGCAGGCTGTGCAGCTTTTTTATCTTATATGATACATGTCAAATAATGGAAACTAAAATGTTTGGGTTATACTCACAAGTCACTACAGATGGAGTGAGGTTCTTCAGTATATCAGCAGCAGTTCCTGGTCTCTGTGAGCAACTGCACTATGCAAAATGTGGCAGACCATGCGGCTCTAGCAAGATGACGGTCATGATGTTGACCCAGATCCAGTGCTATAGCTATTAGTGCTCCCTTTAGCCTCCAATCCATCTCGTGCCAATCCGCAAGATCACAGAGGAATGATAACGCAAGTTCCTACGTGGGAAAACTCTTAAATCCCCCGATCAAGCCATACAGAGAGTATGGGCTCGGGGAGCTCACTCACAGTGCGACCATACATCAAGGATGCTGGCTCTGGCCCCCTTACTACACTAATGTTACCTTGTTGTTTTTGAGGCAATAGTATGTTTAGACAAATGTGACAAAATAAAAGTGATCATTATTTTCATTGGCCTAGATTTAGAGTTTGGCGGTAGCCGTCAAAACCAGCGTTAGAGGCTCCTAACGCTGGTTTTTACTGCCCGCTGGTATTTGGAGTCAGTCAGGAAAGGGTCTAACGCTCACTTTCCAGCCGCGACTTTTCCACACCGCAGATCCCCCTACACCATTAGCGTATCCTATCTTTTCAATGTGATATTTCTAACGCCGGTATTTAGAGTCGTGGCTGAAGTGAGCGTTAGAAATCTAACGACAAAACTCCAGCCGCAGAAAAACGTCTGGAGTTAAGAGCTTTCTGGGCTAACGCCGGTTTATAAAGCTCTTAACTACTGTGCTCTAAAGTACACTAACACCCATAAACTACCTACGTACCCCTAAACCGAGGCCCCCCCACATCGCCGCCACTCTACTAAAAAATTTTAACCCCTAATCTGCCGCTCCGTACACCGCCGCCACCTACATTATCCCTATGTACCCCTAATCTGCTGCCCCTAATACCGCCGACCCCTATATTATATTTATTAACCCCTAATCTGCCGCCCCCAACGTCACCGCCACCTACCTACACTTATTAACCCCTAATCTGCCGACCGAACCGCACCGCTACTATAATAAATGTATTAACCCCTAATCCGCCTCACTCCCGCCTCAATAACCCTATAATAAATTGTATTAACCCCTAATCTGCCCTCCCTAACATCGCCGACACCTAACTCCGGAGCTCACCGCTACTCTACATCGCCGACCGGAGCTCACCGCTACTCTAATAATATTTTTAATCCCTAAAGCTAAGTCTAACCCTAACACTAACACCCCCCTAAATTAAATATAATTTTTATCTAACTAAATAAATTAACTCTTATTAAATAAATTAATCCTATTTAAAACTAAATACTTACCTGTAAAATAAACCCTAATATAGCTATAATATAAATTATAATCATATTGTAGCTATTTTAGGATTAATATTTATTTTACAGGCGACTTTGTATTCATTTTAACCAGGTACAATAGCTATTAAATAGTTAATAACTATTTAATAGTTACCTAGTTAAAATAATTACAAAATTACCTGTAAAATAAATCCTAACCTAAGTTACAATTAAACCTAACACTACACTATCAATAAATTAATTAAATAAAATACCTACAATTATCTACAATTAAACCTAACGCTACACTATCAATACATTTGTTAAATACAATACCTACAAATAAATACAATGAAATAAACTAACTAAAGTACAAAAAATAAAAAAGAACTAAGTTACAAAAAATAAAAAAATATTTACAAACATTAGAAAAATATTACAACAATTTTAAACTAATTACACCTACTCTAAGCCCCCTAATAAAATAACAAAGACCCCCAAAATAAAAAAATGCCCTACCCTATTCTAAATTAAAAAAGTTCAAAGCTCTTTTACCTTACCAGCCCTGAAAAGGGCCATTTGAGGGGCATGCCCCAAATAATTCAGCTCTTTTGCCTGTAAAAAAAACATACAATACCCCCCCCAACATTACAACCCACCACCCACATACCCCTAATCTAACCCAAACCCCCCTTAAATAAACCTAACACTAAGCCCCTGAAGATCTTCCTACCTTATCTTCACCATGCCAGGTTCACCGATCGCTCCAGGCTCCGAAATCTTCATCCAAGCCCAAGCGGAGATCCGGACCGGCAACCATCTTGATCCAAGCGGCATCTTCTATCTTCATCCGATGACGAACGGCTCCATCTTGAAGACCACCAGCGCGGATCCATCTTCTTCTTGCGACGTCCAACTGAAGAATGAAGGTTCCTTTAAGGGACGTCATCCAAAATGGCGTCCCTCAAATTCCGATTGGCTGATAGGATTCTATCAGCCAATCGGAATTAAGGTAGGAAAATTCTGATTGGCTGATGGAATCAGCCAATCAGAATCAAGTTCAATCCGATTTGCTGATCCAATCAGCCAATCAGATTGAGCTCGCATTCTATTGGCTGTTCCGATCAGTTTAATGAATACAAAGTTGCCTGTAAAATAAATATTAATCCTAAAATAGGTACAATATGATTATAATTTATATTATAGCTATATTAGGGTTTATTTTACAGGTATTTAGTTTTAAATAGGATTAATTTATTTAATAAGAGTTAATTTATTTTGTTAGATAAAAATTATATTTAACTTAGGGGTTAGTGTTAGGGTTAGACTTAGCTTTAGGGGTTAAAAATATTATTAGAGTAGCGGTGAGCTCCGGTTGGCAGATTAGGGGTTAATACTTGAAGTTAGGTGTCGGCGATGTTAGGGAGGGCAGATTAGGGGTTAATACAATTTATTATAGCGTTATTGAGGCGGGAGTGAGGCGGATTAGGGGTTAATACATTTATTATAGTATCGGCGAGATCCGGTCGGCAGATTAGGGGTTAATTATTGTAGGTAGCTGGCGGCGACATAGTGGGGGGCAGATTAGGGGTTCATAAATATAATATAGGGGTCGGCGGTGTTAGGGGCAGCAGATTAGGGGTACATAGGTATAATGTAGGTTGCGGCGGTGTACGGAGCGGCAGATTAGGGGTTAAAAAAAATATGCAGGTGTTAGCGATAGCGGGGGCGGCAGATTAGGGGTTAATAAGTGTAAGGTTAGGGGTGTTTAGACTCGGGGTACATGTTAGAGTGTTAGGTGCAGACGTAGGAATTGTTTCCCCATAGAAAACAATTGGGCTGCGTTAGGAGCTGAACGCTGCTTTTTTGCAGGTGTTAGGTTTTTTTTCAGCTCAAACAGCCCCATTATTACCTATGGGGGAATCGTGCACGAGCACGTTTTTTAAGCTGGCCGCGTCCGTAAGCACCGCTGGTATTGAGAGTTGCAGTGGCGGTAAATATGCTCTACGCTCCCTTTTTTGGAGCGTAACGCAGCCATTCTGTGAACTCTAAATACCAGCGGTATTAAAAGGTGCAGGGGTAAAAAAGCACGCGTAGCTAACGCACCCCTTTGGCCGCAGAACTCTAAATCTAGCCGATTGTCTTCCTATCATATTAAGTTCTGATTTAAGCATGTTTGAAAAGTAATGGTTTAAGTAAATAAAACTCAAACGTAGAACTTACATTCACATCATGCAATGTCATTAATGTTTACATGTGTTACACAAAGGTCCATTTATCTTTAAATGTTTGCAGTCACTTCTGACTGTGATAATGCACTTAATAAATTCCTCATATCATTCAAAGTGCTTTCACTATTTAAACTGCAAATTGAGTTAATGCCACTATTTTAAGTCTTCTTTAGTCCAACACAAACAGAGTTTGCAAATAAAATCTGATTTCTGTCAAGAAGGCATTTGTACTTTCATTAAAAGAGAAAATACTATCAAATGATAACTGGTTAAAGAACTTTCACTTAATAATATGAATGTGAACATCATCCGCTCACCCACCAATATCACTGCTTAAACCCTTCTGTTTTACAATATTTTGAAATAACTTTAAAAATTAAACAACTTGCTACATTTATAGCAGATCTCAGAAACTAGAAATGAAATGGACATAAAAGAAAAAAAAAGAAAAGAAAATTAAAAATGCTACAGTTCATTAAAGCATTTTATTATTGCACTGTTGCTTGCAAATAAATATTTCCTTAAAGGGACATGAAACCAATTTTTTTTCTTTCATGAGTTAGATACATCATACGATTTCAAACTTTACAATGTACTTTGAATATCACATTTGCTTTGTTCTCTTGGTTTCCTTTGTTGAAAGCGCAGCAATACACTACTGGGAGTTAGCTGAACACATCAGGTAAGCCAATGACAAGAGGCATTTATGTGCACCCACCAATCAGCAGTTAGCTCCCAGCTGCTCCTGAGCCTACCTAGATATTCTTTTCAATAAAGCATAGCAAGAGAACAAAGCAAATTAGATAATAGAAGTAAATTGGAAAGTTGGTTAAAATTGCATGCTCTATCTGAGTCATAAAATAAATATTTTCGGTTTAATGTTCCCTGCAAAGGGATTAAACACATAATTACAGGGAGTGCAGAATTATTAGGCAAATGAGTATTTTGACCACATCATCCTCTTTATGCATGTTGTCTTACTCCAAGCTGTATAGGCTCGAAAGCCTACTACCAATTAAGCATATTAGGTGATGTGCATCTCTGTAATGAGAAGGGGTGTGGTCTAATGACATCAACACCCTATATCAGGTGTGCATAATTATTAGGCAACTTCCTTTCCTTTGGCAAAATGGGTCAAAAGAAGGACTTGACAGGCTCAGAAAAGTCAAAAATAGTGAGATATCTTGCAGAGGGATGCAGCACTCTTAAAATTGCAAAGCTTCTGAAGCGTGATCATCGAACAATCAAGCGTTTCATTCAAAATAGTCAACAGGGTCGCAAGAAGCGTGTGGAAAAACCAAGGCGCAAAATAACTGCCCATGAACTGAGAAAAGTCAAGCGTGCAGCTGCCAGGATGCCACTTGCCACCAGTTTGGCCATATTTCAGAGCTGCAACATCACTGGAGTGCCCAAAAGCACAAGGTGTGCAATACTCAGAGACATGGCCAAGGTAAGAAAGGCTGAAAGACGACCACCACTGAACAAGACACACAAGCTGAAAAGTCAAGACTGGGCCAAGAAATATCTCAAGACTGATTTTTCTAAGGTTTTATGGACTGATGAAATGAGAGTGAGTCTTGATGGGCCAGATGGATGGACCCATGGCTGGATTGGTAAAGGGCAGAGAGCTCCAGTCCGACTCAGACGCCAGCAAGGTGGCGGTGGAGTACTGGTTTGATCTGGTATCATCAAAGATGAGCTTGTGGGGCCTTTTCGGGTTGAGGATGGAGTCAAGCTCAACTCCCAGTCCTACTGCCAGTTTCTGGAAGACACCTTCTTCAAGCAGTGGTACAGGAAGAAGTCTGCATCCTTCAAGAAAAACATGATTTTCATGCAGGACAATGCTCCATCACACACGTCCAAGTACTCCACAGCGTGGCTGGCAAGAAAGGGTATAAAAGAAGAAAATCTAATGACATGGCCTCCTTGTTCACCTGATCTGAACCCCATTGAGAACCTGTGGTCCATCATCAAATGTGAGATTTACAAGGAGGGAAAACAGTACACCTCTCTGAACAGTGTCTGGGAGGCTGTGGTTGCTGCTGCACGCAATGTTGATGGTGAACAGATCAAAACACTGACAGAATCCATGGATGGCAGGCTTTTGAGTATCCTTGCAAAGAAAGGTGGCTATATTGGTCACTGATTTGTTTTTGTTTTGTTTTTGAATGTCAGAAATGTATATTTGTGAATGTTGAGATGTTATATTGGTTTCACTGGTAAAAATAAATAATTGAAATGGGTATATATTTGTTTTTTGTTAAGTTGCCTAATAATTATGCACAGTAATAGTCACCTGCACACACAGATATCCCCCTAAAATAGCTATAACTAAAAACAAACTAAAAACTACTTCCAAAACTATTCAGCTTTGATATTAATGAGTTTTTTGGGTTCATTGAGAACATGGTTGTTGTTCAATAATAAAATTAATCCTCAAAAATACAACTTGCCTAATAATTCTGCACTCCCTGTAAAGTCAGGTCCAGATCACCAATGCACTACTGGGACAAAGCTGCACAAATCTGGCAATCCAAAGACAAGATAATTTTGTGCACTTATCAGTAGCATGATAAATAATCTGAAACTTGTGGAAATTAAAAAAATATTTGTGAAATATTCAATGTTATCTATGGACCACTTTTTATTTGTGTGACTTGCAGTAAAATATATATGTAAATCTTCTATGGGGAGTTGGTAAATTCATTTTTTAGTATAATAGTCATTCATCTAGCTTATAAGTTTTGTGGTATAGTACGGTACGGCTATACCACTGAAAAATTGGCCATTGCGCGTGGAATTGCAGGTTTCCCGAATTACAAGTCACTGTGGTATAGCTATAATGCAAGCGCTTTAGCCTGTAACGCAACGATCCATTCCGCACTCAAAAAATTGAGTGCAGGATTTCCCTACCGCAGTATTGCTAAAATGCTTGTGTTATGGTCTATACTGCCAACACTAAATAAACCTATTAACCCCTAAACCGCCTGCCCCCACATTGCTACTACTATAATAAACCTATTAACCCCTAAACTGCTGGCCCCCACATCACAACTACTATAATAAACCCATTAACCCCTAAAGCGCTGTCCCCCCACATCGCAACTACTATAATAAACATATTAACCCCTAAATTGCCGGCCCTCACATCACTACTACTATAATAAACCCATTAACCCCTAAACTGCTGGCCCCCACATCGCACCTATTAAACTTAACCTATTAACCCCTAAACTGCCGCCCCCCACATCACAACACACTAAATTAAACTATTAACCCCTAAACATAATACCCCCCTAATTTCCGGCTAGATTACGAGTTTTGCTATTACGCTGGAATGGCCAGGTATGCATATTACGAGTCAAGGCGGTATAGCTGTACCGCAAGCATTTTAGCCTGTAACACAATGTCCATTCCGCACAAAAAACAATTATGTTTGAGTGCAGGATTTTCCATAGCGTTTTACAGGTTGTGCGTTCTGGTTAAAATGCTTGCGTTACAGCCTATACCGACACGATCTATACTGCCACCTGAGAGCAGTAGTTATTGATTTTCTATATAACTATATTTAAAAATAAATTAAAAGTTAAAACTATAAATTAACCTAACATAACTATTCTAATAAAAAAAATACTAACAATTAAAAACCTAAATTTTAAATTTTAAAAACCCTACAAAAAATTTTAAAAATCTAAAATTACAAAAAATAATAAACACTAAATTACGAAAAATAAAAAAAGTCTAAGCTTACAAAAAATAATAAACAAATTATCAAAAATAAAAACAATTACACCTAATCTAATAGCCCTATAAAAATAAAAAAGCCCCCCCAAATAAAAACACCCCCTACCCTACAATAAACTACCAATAGCCCTAAGTTAAACAGCTCTTTTACATTAAAAGAATAATTTTTTATTTCTTACCAATTCAGTATCAAGATAGACATGTTAAAACATAATATGATAATATCTTACATTTTGCTTCAGCCACCTTGTGATCTGCCATTGCTGGCGACTTGGCTGGGGCAGGATCCATGGGCACTGATTCCTCAGTTTCATTTGTCAGAGATGAAGCATAAACACAATTAATTGTTAGGATGAGGATTATGTGACAAGTCCGAGATTATACTCATCATTGCTACGGTGACCATATTGCTGCTTTAAAAAGGGACACATGAAAAATACATATGTCAGGGTTCTTATAATGGAACAGCCCTGACATAGGTATTTTTCATATGTGTCCCTTTTTAAAGCGGCAATATGGTCACCCTAATCATTGCTGTAGACTGTTATGACAACATAGCCCTAATAAAATAACAAAGCCCTCCAAAATAAAAAAATGCCCTACCCTATTCTAAATTAAAAAGTTACCAGCTCTTTTACCTTACCAGCCCTTAAAAGGGCCTTTTGCGGGGCATGCCCCAAAGAATTCTGCTCTTTTGCCTGTAAAATAAAAATGCAACCCCCCCAACATTAAAACAGCCAATAGAATGCAAGCTCAATCTGATTGGCTGATTGGATCAGCCAATCAGATTGAACTTCAATCTGATTGGCTGATTCAATCAGCCAATCAGATTTTTCCTACCTTAATTCCGATTGGCTGAGAATCCTATCAGCCAATCGGAATTGAAGGGACGCCATCTTGGATGACGTCTATTAAAGGAACCTTCATTCAGTCGTCAGCCGTCGGGGAAGAAGGATGTTCCGCGTCGGCGGGATGAAGATGGATCCGGAAGAAAGAAGATTGAAGATGCCGCTTGGAAGATGACATCGCCCGGTTGGAAGACCTCTTCAGCACCGCCTGGATGATGACTTCATTGGATGGAAGACTTCTTCAGTGCCCCTTGGATGATGACTTCTGCCGCTCCGGATCTCCTCTTCGGTTCCATTGGTGTTTGGCTGGCTGAAGATGACTCAAGTTGGGATGATCTTCAGGGGGTAGTGTTAGGTTTATTTTAGGGGGGTTTGGGTTAGATTAGGGGTATGTGGGTGGTGGGTTTTAATGTTGGGGGGGTTGTATTTTTGTTTTACAGGCAAAAGAGCAGAATTCTTTGGGGCATGCCCCGCAAAAGGCCCTTTTAAGGGCTGGTAAGGTAAAAGAGCTGGTAACTTTTTAATTTAGAATAGGGTAGGGCCTTTTTTATTTTGGGGGGCTTTGTTATTTTATTAGGGGGCTTAAATTAGGTGTAAGTAGCTTAAAATTGTTGTAATATTTTTTAAATGCTTGTAACTTATTTTTTTTATTTTTTGTAACTTAGCTTTTTTTATTTGTTGTACTTTAGTTAGTTTGTTTAATTGTATTTAATTGTAGTTATTTGTAGCTAATTTATTTAACTAATTTAATGATAGTGTAGTGTTAGGTTTAATTGTAACTTAGGTTAGGATTTATTTTACAGGTAATTTTGTATTTCTTTTAGCTAGGTAGTTATTAAATAGTTAATAACTATTTAATAACTATTCTAACTAGCTAAAATAAATACAAAGTTACCTGTAAAGTAAATATAAATCCTAAAATAGCTACAATGTAATTATTAATTACATTGTAGGTATCTTAGGGTTTATTTTACAGGTAAGTATTTAGTTTTAAATAGGAATAATTTATTAAAGTATAGTGTAGTGTTAGGTGTAATTGTAACTTAGGTTAGTTTTTATTTTAAAGGTAAATTTCTCTTTGTTTTAGCTAGGCAGCTATTAAATAGTTAATAACTATTTAATAGCTATTGTACCTAGTTAAAATAAATTGAAAGATGCCTGTAAAATAAAAATAAATCCTAAGATAGTTATATCTTATAATTATAATTTATATTGTAGCTATATTAGGGTTTATTTTAAAGGTAAGTATTTAGTTTTAAATATTATTAATTTAGTTAATAAGAGAGATATTATTTAGATTTATTTAATTAATATTAAAGTATAGTGTAGTGTTAGGTGTAATTGTAACTTAGGTGAGTTTTTATTTTACAGGTACATTTCTCATTATTTTAGCTAGGTAGTTATTAAATAGTTAATAACTATTTAATAGCTATTGTACCTAGCTAAAATAAATTGAAAGATGCCTGTAAAATAAAAATAAATATTAAGATAGTTATATCTTATAATTATTATTTATATTGTAGCTATATTAGGGTTTATTTTAAAGGTAAGTATTTAGTTTTAAATAGGATTAATTTAGTTAATAAGAGAAATATTATTTAGATTTATTTAATTAATATTTAAGTTAGGGGGGTGTTAGGGTTAGTGTTAGACTTAGGTTTAGGGGTTAATAATTTTATTACAGTGGCAGCGGTGTAGGGGGGGCAGGATAGGGGTTAATAACTTTATTATAGGTGGCGACGGTATGGGGGGGCAGGATAGGGGTTAATAGGTATAATGTAGGTGGCGGTGAGCTCCGGGAGCGGCGGTTTAGGGGTTAATAGGTATTATGTAGGTGGCGGTGGGCTCCGGGAGCGGCGGTTTAGGGGTTAATAAGTTTATTATAGTGGCGGTGGGTTTAGGGGTTAACATATTCATTATAGTTGCGGCGGGGTCTAGGAGCGGCGGTTTAGGGGTTAATCAGTTTATTAGAGTGGCGGCGGGTTCCGGGAGCGGCGGTTTAGGGAGTAATACATTTATTTAGTTGCGGCGGTGTAGGGGGGACAGATTAGGGGTGTTTAGACTCGGGGTACATGTTAGGGTGTTAGGTGTAGACAGCTCCCATAGGAATCAATGGGATGTCGGGCAGCAGCGAACATGAACTTTCGCTATGGTCAGACTCCCATTGATTCCTATGGGATCCGCCGCCTCCAGGGCCGGCTGGGCCGGAAAAGTGCCGAGCGTACCTGCTAGTTATTTGATAACTAGCAAAAGTAGTCAGATTGTGCCGCACTTGTGTGCGGAACATCTGGAGTGACGTAAGAATCGATCTGTGTCGGACTGAGTCCGGCAGATCGAAGCTTACGTCACTAAATTATACTTTTGCCGGTATCTAGGGCTTGATAACTAAGGCGAATCAGCCTCGCCACAAATACGCTGCAGAATTCCAGCGTATTTGAGGTTGACGGCTTGATAACTAGGGGCCTAAGTGTTCACTTATGTTTGCTATGATTTTTAAACTTTTCTGGATCCAATGTTTTTAAGTTTTCCAATAAACTTGGATTTCCTTGTTCTGAGTGCAGAGTTTTGTTCTTATATATATATATATATCTATCTATCTATCTATATATATATATATATATATATATATATATAGTACAAAGTAGATCCGGACTCACTGGACTTTGAAAAACAAAACTTGGTTTATTGTTGTGACGTTCCAGGGATCAAACCGGGGATCTACTTTGTACTATTGATAACGACTGTTCCTGTCACCCTGGCAATTCATTGAGGAGGTGAGAGTGCTTATCTCACAACTATTGTTATATATATATATATATATATATATATATATATATACACATGCAGTTAAAGGGATAGGAAAGTCCAAATTAAACTTGCATGATTCTGATACAGCATGGAATTTTAAGACACTTTTAAAATCACTTCTGTTTTCAATTGTGTTTCTTCTTTTGGTATCCCTTTTTGAAAATGAATACACTCATATCCTACACTAGTGGAGCTGATGCAGATTGTTGCCTGCACATATTTGTCTTTTGTGATTGGCTGACTAGATGTGTTCATCTTGATGACAGTAGTGCAGTGTTGTTCCTTCTGCAAAGGATAACAAGAGAACAACACAAAGCTTATAATGTAAGGAAATTGGAAAGTCGTATAAAAATGTATGTTCTATCCAATTCCTGAACAATAAAGATTTTGGTGTTTTTTTTGTCCCTTTAAACATAGAAATATTAAAAAATAAATATATATATGTATATATTTATGTATATCTATCAAAGTATACATATATATAATTATATATATACATATGTATATATATATATATAATCTTTATAGCATGGCCTAGTACTCACGGTAACCTTTGGACCACCGGGGTGCACATTAAAAGATACAACACATTTCAAAGAGGAAGATACTCGCCGGATTTATCGCCTTGTTAAATCCGGTGAGTGCCTTCCTCTTTGAAATGTATATATATATATATATATATATATATATATATATATATATATATATGTGTGTGTGTGTGTTTTTTTTGTTCTCATTTTTTTGATCTTTCATCTTCAGGTTAAATAGGGTCAAATGCAATTTTTAGTAGTTAATCAATTAACAAATGATGAATAATTTATACTTTACAAAATATTAAATCTTAAGACATTTTTTTTCGCATGTTTGTCACTAATACCAAATTAACATAAACATAAATTGTATGTATAATACATAATAAAGTAAACTTACATCTCCTAATAAGTGACCTTATTGCTTAAAGGGACAGTCTACACCAAAAAATTTCTTATTTAAAAAGATAGATAATCCCTTTATTACCCATTCCCCGTTTTTGCATAACCAACACAGTTATATTAATATACTTTTTACCTCTGTGATTACCTTGTATCTAAGCCTTTGCAGACAGCCTCCTTATCTAAGTGCCTTTGACAGACATTCAGTGTAGTCAATCAGTGAAGACTCCTAAATAACTTTACGGGAGTGAGCACAATGTTATCTATATGACACATGTGAACTAGTACAGTCTAACTGTGAAAAACTTTAAAAATGCTCTGAGCTAGGAGGCGGTTTTCAACTGTTTAGAAATCAGTTTGAGTGTAGCTAGGTTTAGCTTTTCAAAAATACCACCAAGGGAACAAAGCAAATTTGATGATAAAAGTAAATTGGAAAGTTGTTTAAAATTGCATGCCCTATCTGAATCATGAAAGTTTAGTTTTGACTTTACTGTCCCTTTAATAGCGCTCCTTCTCTCTCCGCTTTAGGTCACTAAACCAACAGAGACATTGTTGGCGCGTCCATCTTATGCCAGACACGCGCCTCATCCACCGCATCATCTCGTAAATTATGTGGTCCCTTTTCTCCTGAACAATTAACCTGACTCCTGCAATCCTCCTGGGGAAGTACCGGTTTATCCCGTATACCAGGCACACAAATTCCCCATCTGTAAATAAAGATGGACTCGACATCTTTGAAAATCAAAAGCAGTCTAAAATAATTATCAAGTGCGACACAACTATCCCAAGTATAGAGCAATCTGACAGTAGAAAAAGTGTATTACTGTTTGATTGGTGGATTATATTCATCATGTGTTCATGACCATTTATATGTAATCCAAACTGTGAATCTTTAATCATATTATATGCGTCACCAATGACTTATGAAAAGTATATCCTGTAAGACTATAAGAATTAGTTCTGCGTCACTAATGATTCAAGTATAAAACAAATTGAATGTATATTAATTTAAATATGTATATTAAATCAATGTTGGCTAATTGGATTTATCACGTGATTGATTATATAACAATAATAAGTTGATTAAAAAACACGAGATTGTGGTTAATTTTTCTATTACATTAATTTGAACATTTAATATTATATGCCTCAGCAATGACGGGCTTATGAAAAAGATATACTTTAGGGCCCAGATTTATCAAAGCGTCAATGGAATGGAGCTGGAAGCGCCATGATTGCAATCAATATTTCTTCTGAAGTCAATTATTCTCTGCGACTGTACTGATACTATTTTTGAGCAATCGGATTGGTTTTTGAGAGTAGAAAAACTATTTTAATTTTTGATTTGCTTTCATTAATCATGTGATCATCACCATTTCTATGGCAACCATACTGTGAATAATGTTAAACATATATAGAATGTGTCACCAATGATGCCCTGAAAAAGTACTATTTTGTGGGTTTTAGATTATAATTCTTTCAACATATATTATATGCTTCATCAATGACACACTTTTTTTTCTCCACACCTACCTACATGTCCGTTAACAATGACAAACTTTTATTTTAGAATATATCTTCGTCAGCAAATATTCAATCATAGAGTCATTTGATTAGTGGTTGATGAAAACATGTATATTACATTCAGATTGGCTGATTTAAATTATCACATGGTTGGTCATTTCCCAATAAAGAGTGCTTGAAAATGCCATAGATTGTGTGTTGTTTAGGAGGTTGTGCATGTTGGAAGCTGTTTGTGCGTCATAATTAGGGATGATATTTAATCAGATATATTCTTGGTTATGGCATCCGCTGAGTCTGGAAAGACAATATCTGGGCGCAATATACAATTTAATTTTCGCCAGATATAAAGCGGATTTTCAAGTCTAAGTTGGCCAGGGAGAAGAAGTCTGCACGTGTTACAGATGGTGGCTGTCCATATGTTGCAGAGCTTTCTTCCTATGAGAATATGCTTATGGAGAAATTGGGGGAGAATAAGGCGCAGGGTCTGGATGAGGTCGGACATGATACCGGCGCGTTAGCAGGTACGCCTTAATCACTTCGCAAAAATTGTGAAGTGTATTATTTTTTTTTCTTTATGCCTTAAAAAATTAATTGTGAAGTTTTTTATTGTTCATACATTAATCATGTTCCAAATATTAATTAATGTACATTTTTTATATTTTATATATGTTTTACAGCATCTACTAGTGCTGCTGCTGCCACACAGGCATTACTGTCAATAGTTGAGACTGTAATTATCCTGACCGAGTCCAACCACAGATTCTCCTCTGCTGTGACACAGTCTGATATTATGTGCAGGTGTTGGCCAAACAACAAGTATGTCTGTTGATTTTAGATGTTTTTTTAATTGAATGCTATTATCCTTATGATTTGAATTTGATTTTTAACATTCAAATTAAATTTAAAATACCTTTTTTTTTTTAGTGGAAGTGAGAAGGGCTATGGGAGCACCTCCAACCTAAAGCTAACCATTGCCCAATCAGCCAATAGGATTTTAGAAGCTCTAATTCCTATTGGCTGATTGAAATCTTTAAGCCAATAGGAATGCAAGGGACGCAATCTTGGATTGCATCACTTGCATTGAAGTTCCAGTTTACGGCGATGACCGTATGAAGAGGATGCTCCTCGCCGGATGTCTTCAGGATGGACCCGCTCCGTGCCTGATGGATGAAGATAAAAGATGCCGTCTGGATGAAGACTTCTTGCCGTCTGGATGAGGACTTCGCCGGTTGGATGAAGATCGAAGAGGCCGCCTGGATGAAGACTTCTTGCCTCATGGATGATGACTTCGCCGGCTGGATGGATCCTTCAAGCGGGACTTCAAGAACTGTAAGTGGATCGTCGGGGGGTTAGTGTTAGGTTTTTTAACTCTGCTATCTTGGATGACGTCACTTAAAGGAACCTTCATTCAGTCGTCGGATCAAGAAGGAAGAGGATGCTCCGCATCGGATGTCTTCAAGATGGACCCGCTCCGCTCCGGATGGAAGAAGATAGAAGATGCCGCCTGGATGAAGATTTCTGCCAGTCTGGATGTCCTCTTCTGCCCGGATCGGATGAAGACTTCTGCCCCTCTTGAGGTCTTCAAGGGGGTAGTGTTAGGTTTTTTTAAGGGGGGATTGGGTGGGTTTTAGAGTAGGGTTGGGTATGTGGGTGGTGGGTTTTAATGTTGGGGGTTATTGTATTTTTTTTTACAGGTAAAAGAGCTGATTACTTTGGGGCAATGCCCCGCAAAAAGCCCTTTTAAGGGCTATTTGTAATTTAGTATAAGGTAGGGAATTTTATTATTTTGGGGGGCTTTTTTATTTTATTAGAGGGATTAGATTAGGTGTAATTAGTTTAAAATTCTTGTAATTCTTTTTTTCCCCTGTAATTTAGTGTTTCCCCCCCCCCCCCGTAATTTAGTTTATTTAATTGTAATTAATTGTAGGTAGTTTAGGTAATTAGTTTAATTATAGTGTAGTGTTAGGTGTAATTGTAATTTACAGGTAATTTTGTACTTATTTTAGCTAGGTAGTTATTAAATAGTTAATAACTATTTAATAACTATTGCACATAGTTAAAATAAATACAAAGTTGCCTGTAAAATAAATATAAATCCTAAGCTAGCTACAATGTAACTATTAGTTATATTGTAGCTAGCTTAGGGTTTATTTTATCGGTATTTAGTTTTAAATAGGAATAATTTAGTTTAGACTCTGGGTTCATGTTAGGGTGTTAGGTGCAAACGTACATTTTATTTCCCCATAGAAAACAATGGGGCTGCGTTAGGAGCTGAACGCTGCTTTTTTGCAGGTGTTTTTTTTCCAGCCAGCTCAGCCCCATTGTTAGTTGGAGACGTCCTGTATCAGGAATACTATGAGCAGGAAAGCTCAGAGGAAACTGCAACTCCATATGATCTTGGCGCTGCTGTACTTGCTACTCATGCCCCAGCTGCTACTGCACCATCTGCTCATGCCCCAGCTGCTCCTGGCCCTCCTGCTCATGCCCCAGCTGCTCCTGGCCCTCCTGCTCATGCCCCAGCTGCTACTGCACCATCTGCTCATGCCCCAGCTGCTCCTGGCCCACCTGCTCATGCCCCAGCTGCTACTGCACCATCTGCTGATGCCCCAGCTGCTCCTGGCCCTCCTGCTCATGCCCCAGCTGCTCCTGGCCCTCCTGCTCATGCCCCAGCTGCTCTTAGCCCTCCTGCTCATGCCCCAGCTGCTACTGCACTATCTACTCATGCCCCAGCTGCTCCTGGCCCTCCTGCTCATGCCCCAGCTGCTACTGCACTATCTACTCATGCCCCAGCTGCTCCTGGCCCTCCTGCTCATGCCCCAGCTGCTCTTAGCCCTCCTGCTCATGCCCCAGCTGCTACTGCACTATCTACTCATGCCCCAGCTGCTCCTGGCCCTCCTGCTCATGCCCCAGCTGCTACTGCACTATCTACTCATGCCCCAGCTGCTCCTGGCCCTCCTGCTCATGCCCCAGCTGCTACTGCACTATCTGCTCATGCCCCAGCTGCTCCTGGCCCTCCTGCTCATGCCCCAGCTGCTACTGCACTATCTGCTCATGCCCCAGCTGCTACTGCACTATCTGCTCATGCCCCAGCTGCTCCTGGCCCTCCTGCTCATGCCCCAGCTGCTACTGCACCATCTGCTCATGCCCCAGCTGCTACTGCACCATCTGCTCATGCCCCAGCTGCTACTGCACCATCTGCTCATGCCCCAGCTGCTCCTGGCCCTCCTGCTCATGCCCCAACTGCTACTGCACCATCTGCTCATGCCCCAGCTGCTCCTGGCCCTCCTGCTCATGTCCCAGCTGCTTCTGGCCCTCCTGCTCATGCCCCAGCTGCTACTGCACTATCTGCTCATTCCCCAGCTGCTCCTGGCCCTCCTGCTCATGTCCCAGCTGCTCCTGGCCACTGGCCCTGCTGCTGCCGCTGCCCATGGACATCAGACTGTACTAGAAGATGCAGCAATACAGGAGCTGGTCAATCTGAGGAGGCAGTACAGGGCTGATCAACAAGAGTTAATTGGGGGCTTAGGAGCATATGTGCAATGGGGCATTGAATCAGATAGAGAAATAGTTGCTATAGATAGGGAATGATTGTTGATAGATAGGGAAAGACTAGAATTAGACAGGGAGAGGATAACTATAGACAGTAGCAGGGTAGCCATAGAGCAGGGGGAGTTGGAGCATAGGCAGATGGCAGATCCAGACAGTAGGAACTTTAGCACACGGGAGTTGGAGCGTAGGGAGAGGGCGGATGCAGACTATAGGAACTTTAGCACACGGGAGTTGGAGAGTAGGGAGAGGGCGGATGCAGACTTTAGGAACTTTAGCACACAGGAGTTGGAGAGTAGGGAGAGGGCGGATGCAGACTTTAGGAACTTTAGCACAAATCTCCTACTCTTGATTCAGGGGACCCTGACTGAATTAAGGACTGCAAGGCAGAGATCATCTCCGCCATCTCCCCCTGCCTCAAAGAGGTCTAAGGAATAGATTTCTTCTTATTTTATTAATATTTGTTACTTGTAAATATATATGTATATATTATATTTTTGATCCTATGCATGAAGAAATGCTTCTATTTTTTTTATTATTTGAAGAATTTCATGAATTAAAGGGACAGTCAACACCAGATTTTTTGTTGTTTAAAAAGAAATATAATCCCTTTATTACCCATTCCCCAGTTTTGCATAACCAACACAGTTATAGAAATACACTTTTTACCTCTGTGATTACCTTGTATCTAAGCCTCAGCGAACTGCCTCCTTATTTCAGTTCTTTTGACAGACTTGCATTTTAGCCAATCAGTGCTCACCCCAGGGCAACATTACGTGCATGAGCTCAATGTAATCTATATGAAACACATGAGCTAATGCCCTCTAGTGGTCAAAATGCATTCAAATTAGAGGCAGTCTTCAAGGTCTAAGAAATTAGCATAAGAACCGCCTAGAATTAGCTTTCTACTAAGAATACCAAGAGAACAAAGCAAAATTGGTGATTAAAGTAAATTGAAAAGTTGTTTTAAATTACATTCCCTATTTAAATCATGACATTTTTTTGGACTTGACTGTCCCTTTAACTGATTTTCTTGATTTATTTATGTGTTTGTTTTCATTTAATTTACAAAATCCAGTATTTTAAAGGGACAGTCAACTCTAAAAAAACCTTTCATTTTTCAAATAGGGCATGCAATTTTAAACAACTTTCCAATTTACTTTTATCACCAATTTTGCTTTGTTCTCTTAGGCCTAGATTTGGAGTTTGGCGGTAGCCGTGAAAACCAGCGTTAGAGGCTCCTAACGCTGGTTTTAGGCTACCGCCGGTATTTGGAGTCATTCAAAAAAGGGTCTAACGCTCACTTTTCAGCCGCGACTTTTCCATACCGCAGATCCCCTTACGTCAATTGCGTATCCTATCTTTTCAATGGGATCTTTCTAACTCCGGTATTTAGAGTCGTGGCTGAAGTGAGCGTTAGAATTCTAACGACAAAACTCCAGCCGCAGAAAAAAGTCAGTAGTTAAGAGCTTTCTGGGCTAACGCCGGTTCATAAAGCTCTTAACTACTGTACTCTAAAGTACACTAACACCCATGAACTACCTATGTACCCCTAAACCGAGCCCCCCCCACATCGCCGCCACTCGATTAATTTTTTTTAACCCCTAATCTGCCGACCGCCACCTACGTTATACTTATGTACCCCTAATCTGCTGCCCCTAACACCGCCGACCCCTATATTATATTTATTAACCCCTAACCTGCCCCCCACAACGTCGCCGCCAGCTACCTACAATAATTAACCCCTAATCTGCCGACCGCCACCTACGTTATACTTATGTACCCCTAATCTGCTGCCCCTAACACCGCCGACCCCTATATTATATTTATTAACCCCTAATCTGCCCCCCTCAACGTCGCCTCCACCTGCCTACACTTATTAACCCCTAATCTGCCGAACGGACGGCACCGCTACTATAATAAAGTTATTAACTCCTAATCCGCCTCACTCCCGCCTCAATAACCCTATAATAAATAGTATTAACGCCTAATCTGCCCTCCCTAACATCGCCGACACCTAACTTCAATTATTAACCCCTAATCTGCCGACTGGAGCTCACCGCTATTCTAATAAATGTATTAACCCCTAAAGCTAAGTCTAACCCTAACACTAACACCCCCCTAAATTAAATATAATTTTAATCTAACAAAATTAATTAACTCTTCTTAAATAAATTATTCCTATTTAAAGCTAAATACTTACCTGTAAAATAAATCCTAATATAGCTACAATATAAATTATAATTATAATATAGCTATTTTAGGATTAATATTTATTTTACAGGTAACTTTGTATTTATTTTAACCAGGTACAATAGCTATTAAATAGTTAAGAACTATTTAATAGCTAAAATAGTTAAAATAATTACAAATTTACCTGTAAAATAAATCCTAACCTAAGTTACAATTAAACCTAACACTACACTATCAATAAATAAATTAAATACCTATAATTATCTACAATTAAACCTAACACTACACTATCAATAAATAAATTAAATACCTACAAATAAATACAATGAAATAAACTAACTAAAGTACAAAAAATAAAAAAGAACTAAGTTACAAAAAATAAAAAAATATTTACAAACATTAGAAAAATATTACAACAATTTTAAACTAATTACACCTACTCTAAGCCCCCTAATAAAATAACAAAGCCCCACAAAATAAAAAAATGCCCTACCCTATTCTAAATTACTAAAGTTCAAAACTTGATTCTGATTGGCTGATTCCATCAGCCAATCAGAATATTCCTACCTTAATTCCGATTGGCTGATAGAATCCTATCAGCCAATCGGAATTCGAGGGATGCCATCTTGGAGGACGTCATTTAAAGGAACCGTCATTCGGCGAGTAGGCATCGGGAGAAGAGGATGTTCCGCGTCGGATGGAAGATGATGGCTCCCGAAGAAAGAAGATTGAAGATGCCGTTGATAGAAGACTTCATCCGGATCATGGACCTCTTCAGCTCCCGCTTGGATGAAGACTTCAGCCGGATCATGGACCTCTTCAGCTCCCGCTTGGATGATGACTTCAGCCGGATCATGGACCTCTTCAGCCCCCCGCTTGGGCTTGGATCAGGACATCAGAGGAGCTCTTCTGGATCGATCGGTGAACCTGGTATGGTGAAGATAAGGTAGGAAGATCTTCAGGGGCTTAGTGTTAGGTTTATTTAAGGGGGGTTTGGTTAGATTAGGGGTATGTGGGTGGTGGGTTGTAAATGTTGGGGGGGTATTGTATGTTTTTTTTTACAGGCAAAAGTGCTGAACTTCTTGGGGCATGCCCCGCAAAGGGCCCTGTTCAGGGCTGGTAAGGTAAAAGAGCTTTGAACTTTAGTAATTTAGAATAGGGTAGGGCATTTTTTTATTTTGGGGGGCTTTGTTATTTTATTAGGGGGCTTAGAGTAGGTGTAATTAGTTTAAAATTGTTGTAATATTTTTCTAATGTTTGTAAATATTTTTTTATTTTTTGTAACTTAGTTCTTTTTTATTTTTTGTACTTTAGTTAGTTTATTTCATTGTATTTATTTGTAGGAATTGTATTTAATTTATTTATTGATAGTGTAGTGTTAGGTTTAATTGTAGATAATTATAGGTATTTAATTTATTTATTGATAGTGTAGTGTTAGGTTTAATTGTAACTTAGGTTAGGATTTATTTTACAGGTAAATTTGTAATTATTTTAACTATTTTAGCTATTAAATAGTTCTTAACTATTTAAAAGCTATTGTACCTGGTTAAAATAAATACAAAGTTACCTGTAAAATAAATATTAATCCTAAAATAGCTATAATATAATTATAATTTATATTGTAGCTATATTAGGATTTATTTTACAGGTAAGTATTTAGCTTTAAATAGGAATAATTTATTTAAGAAGAGTTAATTAATTTTGTTAGATTAAAATTATATTTAATTTAGGGGGGTGTTAGTGTTAGGGTTAGACTTAGCTTTAGGGGTTAATACATTTATTAGAATAGCGGTGAGCTCCAGTCGGCAGATTAGGGGTTAATAATTGAAGTTAGGTGTCGGCGATGTTAGGGAGGGCAGATTAGGGGTTAATACTATTTATTATAGGGTTAGTGAGGCGGATTAGGGGTTAATAACTTTATTATAGTAGCGGTCCGCTCGGCAGATTAGGGGTTAATAAGTGGAGGCGACATTGTGGGGGGCAGATTAGGGGTTAATAAATATAATATAGGGGTCGGCGGTGTTAGGGGCAGCAGATTAGGGGTACATAGGGATAATGTAAGTAGCGGCAGTTTACGGAGCGGCAGATTAGGGGTTAAAAATAATATACAGGGGTCAGCGATAGCGGGGGCGGCAGAATAGGGGTTAATAAGTGTAAGGTTAGGGGTGTTTAGGCTCGGGGTACATGTTAGAGTGTTAGGTGCAGACGTAGGAAGTGTTTCCCCATAGCAAACAATGGGGCTGCGTTAGGAGCTGAACGCGGCTTTTTTGCAGGTGTTAGGTTTTTTTTCAGCTCAAACAGCCCCATTGTTTCCTATGGGGGAATCGTGCACGAGCACGTTTTTGAAGGTGGCTGCTTCCGTAAGCAACTCTGGTATCGAGAGTTGCAGTAGCGTTAAATATGCTGTACGCTCCTTTTTTGGAGCCTAACGCAGCCATTCTGTGGACTCTCAATACCAGAGTTATTTTAAAGGTGCGGCCAGAAAAAAGCCAGCGTTAGTTACGCGGGTCGTTACCGACAAAACTCTAAATCTAGCCGTTAGTATTCTTAGTTGAAAGCTAAACCTAGGAGGCTCATATGCTAAATTCTAAGCCCTTGAAGGCCACCTCTAATCTAAATGCATTTTGATAGTTTTTCACCACTAGAGGGCATTAGTTCACCTGTTTCATATAGATAATATTGAGCTCATGCACGTGAATTTACCACGGTGACAGCTCTGATTGGCTAAAATGCAAGTCTGTCAAAAGAACTGAAATAAGGGGGCAGTCTACTGAGGCTTAGATACAAGGTAATTAAAGAGGTAAAACGTGTATAATTATAACTGTGTTGGTTATGCAAAACTGGGGACTTGGTAATTAAGGGATTATCTATCTTTTAAAGCAACAAAAATTCTGGTGTTGACTGTCCCTTTAATATGCTTGTTTTTCAAATACAATGTATTGGCCAGATATACTTTGATTTGTTTCTTAAAGGGAAAATCTACAACAGAGGTTTTTTTAAAACAAAATATATAATCACATTATTACACATTCAACATGTATGTATAACTAACACATTTATTTTAAAGAGATATGAATCCAAATTTTTTAATTTCAAGATTACAAAATAGCATGTGATTTAAAATAAATGTAGATTTTTCATCTATTATTTAATTTGCTTCATTCTCATGTTATCCTTTGATGATAGGTTTATGTATGTAAGCTCAGGAGCAGAAAATAACCAGTTTTGTAGCTGCTTATTGGTGTCTGCATATATATATATATATATATATATATATATATATATATATATATACAGGGAGTGCAGAATTATTAGGCAAATGAGTATTTTGACCACATCACCCCTTCCTCTGGGGATACGGTCCCCGAAACGTCACATAAATAAATATTTTGATTGAAAGGACCAGTGAGTGCAGCCATTTGTTCATTGGTATTATTCACTTTTTGCATGCACCCTGGCACATTGAACTTTGAAGTGAGAGTGCTCTCCTGCTGCTTATATTTATATATATATATATATATATATATATATATATATATATATATAAAAATATATATCAAATTGAATAAGAAAGGCACTCTCCGTTTTAAACACCAAACTTTTTTACTTTAGGTGAACGTTTTCCGGGTTACCCCCGTCCTCAGACCTTACAAAACAAACATTAAGAGAACAATTTATGTGTTTTACCTGGTAGTGATCTTGCTAGTGCGTGTGGCGTCCCTTCAGCGCAACTGCGCATGCGTGAGAGACCATACAGAGGCCCTAGAGGTTCAAAAGAGTCACCAAGGCAAAAAATTAATAAAATTAAAATTAAAAACAAAACACAATCACAAGCAAGAGACTTAATATGCAGTGTATAAAAGTCGTATATGTAATGTTAAGGGGTTACATTGAGTAGTGTAATGCATTATATTGTTAATCCTCAAATTGATATTTGGTCACTATTGCATGATGTATTAACAGTTAAATTCTCTGTATGTGTATCCAACATGGAGGTATGGTTAAATGTTTGACTCTGGGGATTAACACCTCTTGCTGACACATATGGGCAGTACTAGCCAAATAACCCCCTTTGTTGGGCCATGTCATCATATGTGTATTTGGGTAGATCATCAATTTTAAGGAATATTTTAAATATATCTGATAATAGTATATTCTAGATAACATATTTACCTTGTGGTATGATTACATTATTCAGCTGTGACCATATGGTATTGTTGGTCTCATTAGTCTCTACTCTATAAGATTTAAGCTATGTGTAATATGCATAACAGATACTATTCTCATGCATGATACTGAGCTTTTGCCGGTATAGTTATTTTTGACCCTGATAAGCATAGCAGCATGGAATTATGCTTGAAGTGCAAGCGTTTGACCAATATGTTGGGTTACTGTTGACATGTTATACTGTTGATCACTATACAATTAGACTATGCGCTAAATGGAAAGAAATAGACACAAATCGTTTTTGGTAAATTCGGTCTAAGTGTCATAACCACATTACTTTAATGTTCATTGGGTTTTGACTATTGTAGCTACACGGGTGAGATGTGATAATTATTATGACGACATTATGTGAGTGGTCTATTGAGAGGAACCGCGTCTCATTGGTTGCCAGGTTTGTTTCTGTTGATTGTTACTAGGCAACCAAACGTTTATAGTTATTGATGAAGATTTATGGTGTTTATTATATCACGCTCTTAGCCTATTTAAAGGACCAGTCAACACAGTAGATTTGCATAATAAACAAATGCCAGATAACAAGACAATGCAATAGCACTTAGTCTGAACTTCAAAAGAGTAGTAGATTTTTTTTCTGACAATTTTAAGTTATGTCTTTTTCCACTCCCCCTGTACCATGTGACAGCCATCAGCCATTCACAAATGCATACACACTTTTTCTTGCACATGCTCAGTAGAAGCTGGTGAATCAAAAGTTTAAATATAAAAAGACTGTGCACATTTTGTTAATGGAAGTAAATTGGAAAGTTGTTTAAAATGGCATGCTCTATCTGAATAATGAAAGTTTAATTTTGATTGAGTGTCCCTTTAAAGATGAGTATGGTCCCTCATATGTGGATTAACATTTTAGACGCTGAGACTTATATGGCAACTAGTGTGTTCACTTGTGAAATAGATCTACCTCCTCTATAATAATCACATATACCGCGTATATGTGATTATTATAGAGGAGGTAACTCATCATATCTATATCCTCTCAAGGTAAGAAAATATTTTTTTATTCGAGCTAAACCTTTCTTTTTTAAGACTCACATTGATTTCTATGGCATTTTATATATTTATTTATATATTTGTTTATTTATTTATCAGCAATAACTTGAGACCGTACTCTGAGGACTTAATACAAACCACCTCCGTGGTATTTTAATTTGTGTAACTTTTCGGGGTCTCCCCCTTTATCAAACATACAGAACAGTGCAAAACAAGCCCCTATATATACCCCTCTTACCACCACAAACACATCCAGCTCTGCCCGCTACGAACTCCCGGAAGCGTCTCCAAAGCGCAACTGCGCATGCGCCAGGCGGCACCACGGAAGCCCGAACAGGCCAACTGTAGAAAACAAAGTGACAAGTGAATACCGTAACCTAGCAACGGTGATACATAAAATTTTTTTTACAACATCGAACAGCCTAATACTCTCTTATTATGCACAGACCCAATCACTAATTGATGTATATGTCATAACAATCTTACTTGTTTTTCTTGCTGAATATCATGCTCCTGATTGTTTTATAAGAATTTCATTGTGAATGTGGGGGCCTTACCATAATATATACAATGACAAGTTTGGGTGCTGAAACTTGTTAAATACTAATTATTTAACAAAAAAAGGGGATCTTTGAAAAAGTGTAGGACAAAACAATATAAATCAAAAACAATAAGAATCTATATAAAAATTACGCCTAAAAAATTGGACCATTTCTTGAAAAAATTATACCTAAACATATTAAAACAGACAAAATGCATGAAAAATTGCACTGAAAAATTGAACCATTAAATACAAAAATAAAAATAAAAATTATCTTATACTGTTAAGATTTGTCAAATTATATAATGTTATCATAAACAACTAGTACATATTCTGAACTAGTATATATTTTCGCCCCTGCAATGTTCAGCTGCCCAGACCTGTATGCAGAATTCCATTATGTTACACTGAAAACCCATGTTAGAATTATAGGAACAGCACAAGGGGCATTAATCCCTAAGACCAACACAATATCACCTTAATGTTATAAAGACAGAGAATTTGCATCTTGTTACAAAAAACACTGTAGGTCAAAATGGGTGTTCAGTCCCTTTGGAATTAAAGTGTCCAGGGTATGGATCCATCTGGACTCCTTTTGTAGCAGCACTCTGCCTCTGTCACCCCCTCTAGGCAGGGGGGGGGGGTACATGATCAATAATCACATATTTTAGAACCTTCACAGTATGTTTATATCTGGCAAAATGCATGGCAACTGGTTGTTCAGAATCCCCATATTTTATTGTGGCACGTATGGCCGCCCTGTGATTGGCCATCCTCGTACGTAAATCATTCATTGTTTTACCAACATAAAATCTCATAGTCATATCAGGTGCTTACAGGAACATATTGGATGAACACTGGAACATCATCTCAAGTGACAAATCGTTGCCTCTCCAGGACACTAGACCCCCACGAATAAGCTACCGAAGGGGGAAATCTTTGAAAGATATGCTTATGAGACCTGATATGACAGAAGCCTACACAAGGTCTACCTGGCTTAAACAAGGTATGAAGTTGGGATGTTTCAAGTGTCTTGCATGCACCACTTGCAGTGCACTAAGTCAGTGTACGGAGTTCACACACCAATGGACTAACAAAAGATACAAAATTAAACATTGTGTCACCTGCACTACTACCTTCATTATTTACCTTCTTCACTGTGTGTGTGTGGAAGATTTTATGTTGGTAAAACAACTGATGATTTACGTACGAGGATGGCCAATCACAGGGTGGCCATACGTGCCGCAATAAAAGATGGGGATTCTGAGGAGCATGATATCCATCAAGATAAAACAAGTAAGATTGTTATGACATATACATTAATTAGTGGTTGGTCTGTGCATAATAAGAGAGTATTAGGCTGTTCGATGTTGTAATTTTTTTTTATGTATCACCGTTGCTAGGTTACGGTATTCACTTGTCACTTTGTTTTCTACAGTTGGCCTGTTGGGGCTTCCATGGTGCCGCCTGGCGCATGCGCAGTTGCGCTTTGGAGACGCTTCCGGGAGTTCGTAGCAGGCAGAAGATTATTACTCATGAGTGCTTGGTGACAACATTTGCAAATATTTATTTATTGATATATATTTAAATTTTGATTTTTATAGAGGAGGTAACTCATTGTATGGAACCACCACCAACATCTATATCCTCTCAATAGAAGAAAATATTTTTGCATTAGAGCAAAACATTTCTGTTTTTTAGACTCCCATTGATTTCTATGGCATTCGTGGCCTCAAAGGTGGCGGTTTGAATTATAGGTACGCTGCGTCGAATTAGATGCGAGCGTACTAGTTGAGTGTTTGATAAATTGTCAACATGTTCAAATAGAGTCGAATGTGCAATCGAATCATCAGTATTCCACTCAAATACCGCATGCATCGATCTGTGTCGGATTGATCTTGCTGGAGCGCATATTACATCGAACATTGCAACATTTGACAATGTTGACAGTTTGTTAACTACAGTGGATCAGATTTGCGTTGAATATGACGCAGAATTCAAGCGCATTATCAGTTGATGCTTTGATAAATCGGCCCCTAAGTATCATTTCAATATTGTGCTGTATAAGCCAACAATTGTGAAATAATTGTAGCTGAATTGCTGTCAGCATTGGCATGTTTAACATACCCATTTTTAAATTTTGATATTCTAATAAAGTGTTATTTTTAATAAACATTTGTGACATACATGCTGAAACACAGGTTGAAGGTATAGATGAGTGCTTACACAGTATCACTTTCTGTTAAGTATCCATAACTGAAATTGTCTATATGGTTGCTGGATATACATAGCACCTCAACCACCTATAATATCATTAACTACAAATGTAAATCTAAATTGAAATGGTAGTAACTCGCATATAAATAATAGATAAGTAGTATCATCTGATCCCCTAACACAAACTCTTTTTAAAATGTGTCAGTGTTCCCTAAATCTTTGCTGGAAAAAAAATATTCAATATTCGAATGTTATCAATGATCCATCCAATATGTTATATATTGAAGGTAAACTTTGACATGTTCTAAAAAGCAGGAAATGAGATAGGTATATAGGAAATTGCCTCTTGTTTCTTGGAAAGTATAGACAACATTTTGAGATTCACTTATTAAGGATGTGAAGTTTCCAAAATATATAAAATGACTGACAATGACAGTGACTGACACTGCGTAGTGAGTAGAAATATATATATATATATATATATATATATATATATATATATATGTGTGTATAAGGAATATGTTGTAATTTTAAAAAAAGAAACAAAGAGGGCAATACTATGTAGTAGAGTGTTTATTCTTTTCCTTCTTAATATGAGGAGAATCTACGACTTCATTCCTTACTTGTGGGAATACAGAACCTGGCCACCAGGAGGAATCATAGACACCCCAGCCAAAGGCTTAAATACCTCCCCAACTTCCCTCATATCCCAGTCATTCGTTGCCTTTTGTCACAGGAGGTTGGCAGAAAAGTGTCAGAAAATTTGGAGTAATTCCTTATGGAGGGTATCTGCGCTTTGAAATGGGACTAGAGTTTTAAGTAGTCTTGTAAGCCTCTCAGTGACGAATGTTAGAGTCTGGAGATGCAGGGAGAGTCTTTCTGCGTACCCATCCAGACTTGTATTAACAGCTCCTAAGCAATCAGTGTTAACAAGTTTGACTGCCTGCTTCCATCACTCAAGTCCATGTCAGGAGCAACAAGACTGTCAAACTTGAGAGGCTGCGTTTCTGTTCCACGGCATAGATTCCAATAAGATTGTTTCATTTATGTATACATACATGATAACGCAAGAAGACAGGGTCACAGTGTGGCTCCTTTTATCTGTATGTAATCAAGGGTTAATATCTCCTGAGGGGGGATTATTGAACAGTGGGGATTAATCTCATACATTTTTATTTAATTTATACTGTGTTATGTGTGAGATGTTCTGAGGCTCATAGACTGAGGTTGGAATATACAGGTTACTTTCACTTTAGAGCTGCACAGCTTTACAAGCTTGGCGCGCTTTTCCTTAGCGGAGGCGGTCCTAGGTTGCGCACCATGTGACTGGGTGTGGTCATATTTTCACTTTCTACTCTGACCGTGCTGGTTATCGGAGAGAATCGGTTTTCTCTGTGTGCCTGGGTAATAGGAGGTGGTGAGTGCCCCAGCCATTGGGGGTATAAAGGTGCCATTTTGTATATTTATATAACATTAGCTTTTGTTATATTAGGGCATAGCCCATAGCTATGGAGGACTCTGACATTTTAGAGGGTTCTCCCTCTACACCTAAGACTAATGCCTGTTTATATTGTGAGGAAGCTGAGGTATACCCACCCTCTCAATTATGTTCCACATGCCTAGAAAAAGATATTATGTTAAAAAAGGTTAAAATGTTTGATACTACTGAGCCTTCCAACTCTGAGGGGTCCCCGTTCCATGAAGTGCGCACCCTACTTTCATCTCCTAATACACATGCAGTTTCCCATAGCACGCCTGATCCTCCATCTGGAGGAGGCCTTTTACCTCCAGACTTCACTGCGCAGTTACAAACGACAGTGTCTTCTTTCTGATACTTCAGAGTGTGAACTTTCTGGGTCGAAATCGGCTGCCTCTAGGACTCTGATTGCGGAGGAACCAGATTTTAGATTTAGGATGGAGCACTTTCACTTTCTCTTAAAAGGAAGTTCTGGCTACCTTAGAGGTTCCAGGGGCCAAACTGCCTGACGAACCTTCAATTCCTAAACGGGATAGAGTTTTCGAAGATAGGGTTGTTTCTCATACATTCCCTGTTCCTGTTAAGATGGCAAACATTATTTAGAATGAATGGGAGAGGATTGGTTCTTCCTTCACCCCTTTGTCTACTTTTAGGAAACTGTTCCCGGTTCCGTACACTCAATTGGAGTTGTGGGATTTCGTTCCAAAGGTGGATGGTGCTGTCTCCACGCTTGCAAAATGCACTTATATCCCACTGGAGAATAGTTCGTCGTTCAAAGAGCCCATGGATAAAAAGATGGAAACTCTGTTAAGAAAGATGTTTCAACATTCAGGATATTTATTTCAACCAGCAACGGCAGTTGCCACGGTTGCGGGAGCGGCTACCTACTTGTGTGACTCCTTATCATAATTGATTGAGAAGGTCCCCTTAAAATTATTCTTGATAGAATTAAGGCTCTAAGGATCGCTAATTCTTTTATTTGTGATGCAAATATGCAAATTATTCATTTAAAACAGCTGGGTTTTCTGTTCAGGTTGGCCGTGCTCTATGAAGTCTTGGTCTGTGGATTTGACTTCCAAGTCCAGACTCAATTCCCTTCCATTCAAGGGTAAGATTTTATTTGGTCCAGGCCTGGACTCCATTATCTCCACAGTTACTGGGGGGCAAGGGTGCCTTCCTACCGCAAGATAAAAAGAACAGATCTAAGGGAAAACCTAATAATTTTTGTTCCTTATGTTCTGACAAATCCCAGTGTCAGCAATCCTCTGTTAAGACTGAGCAACCTAAGACTTGGAAGCCGGCTTAGTCCTGGAATAAGTCCAAGCAGAGCAAGAAGCCCACTGAGACTAAATCAGCATGAAGGGGTCACCCCGATCCATCTATGGATCAGGTAGGGGGCAGACGTTTGCTCTTCTCAGAAGCTTGGTTCAGGGATGAGCATGATCCTTGGGTCCTGGAGGTCATTGCTCAGGGTTACAGAATTGGGTTCAAGTCTCTTCCACCCAAGGGCAGATTCCTCCTCTCAAATCTGTCATCAAAACCAGAGAAGAGGGAGGCCTTTCTGGGGTGCGTCTGGGATCTGTCCTCCTTAGGAGTCATTGTCTCAGTTCCCATAGAGGAACGAGGCTTGGGATACTACTTAAACCTTTTCGTGGTCCCATAAAAGGAGGGAGCTTTCTGCCCGATTCTGGACTTAAAGTGCTTAAACAAGTTTCTGAACGTCCCTTTGTTCAAGATGGAGACGATAAGGTCTATCCTTCCCTTAGTCCAGAAGGGACAGTTCATGACCACTATAGATCTGAAGGATGCTTACCTTCATGTCCCAATCCACATGGAACACTTTCAGTTCCTAAGGTTTGCCTTCCTGGACCAGCACATCCAGTTTTCTGCTCTTCAGTTTGGCCTAGCTATGGCCCCAATCATCTTCACAAAGCTTCTGGGGGCTCTCTTGGCCATGGCCAGAACCCAGGGCATTTAAGTAGCACCATACTCTGATGATATTCTGGTACAAGCACCATCCTTTCGTTTAGCGGAAGAACATTCAGAATCTCTTTTCTCTCTTCTTCAATCCCACGGATGGAAGATAAACTTAGAAAATAGTTCTCTTATTCCAAGCACCAGGGTAGAATTCCTGGGCACTATAATAGACTCAATAGTCATGCAGAGACGCTACAAGCTGGCTTAGGCATTTCTTGCCCTCCGGACTTCCTCAAGGCTCTCTGTGGCACAGTGTAGGGAGGTGATTGGTCTCATAATGTCCAGCATGGACATCGTTCTCTTTGCCAGGGTCCATCTCAGACCATTACAGCTGTTCATGCTGAGACAGTGGAATGGCAATCATTTGGATCTGTCTCAACAGATCTCTCTGGACAACCGGTCGAGAGAATCAATCTCTTGGTGGTTCTGTCCAGATCACCTGTCCCGAGGGAAATCCTTTTTAAGACCATCCTGGGAGATTGTGACTACAGATGCAAGTCTCAAAGGATGGGGAGCAGTTTGGGGAGCCAAGAAGGCTCAGGGCCTTTGGTCTCAGGAGGAGAGTTCTCTTCCGATCAACATTTTGGAACTTCAAGCAATCTTCAATGCTCTAAAGGCTTGGCCCCATCTGGGTTCATCCTAGTTTATCAGATTCCAATCAGACAATATCACCTCGGTGGCTTCAATCAACCACCAGGGAGGAACAAGGAGCTCCCTAGCAATGAGGGAGGCATCTCGGATTCTGGAGTGGGCAGAAGCCCACAACTGTTCGCTGTCAGTGATCCACATTCTGGGTGTGGACAACTGGGAAGCGCATTTTCTCAGCAGACAATCTTTTTATCCGGGGAATAGTGTCTCCATCCTGAGGTGTTTGTGGAGATATGCAACAGGTGGGGAACTCCGGAGATAGATCTCATGGCATCCCGTCTCAATACCAAGCTACCCAGGTATGGGTCGAGATCCAGGGATCCTCAGGCAGAGCAAATAGATGCATTATTGGTGCCTTGGAGGTTCGGTCTCATATACCTTTTTCCGCCATTACCTCTCCTTCTTTGAGTAGTGGCCCGCATCAAGCAGGAATGGGCATCAGTGATTCTGATTGCTCCATCATGGCTGCGAAGGATGTGGTTCGCAGATCTAGTGGGCATGTCGTCATCTCCTCCATGGAAGTTACCTTGTCGCAGGGATCTGCTGAAACAAGGTCCCTTTGTTCATCAAAATCTAGATTCTCTAAGGCTGACTGCGTGGAGATTGAACGCTTAGTCCTAGCCAAGAGAGGTTTCTCTGAGAGAGTTATTGATACTCTCATTCAAGCTCGTAAGCTGGTTACTCGTCGCATCTATCATAAGGTGTGGAGAACTTACTTATTCTGGTGTGAAGAGTGTGGATTCCCCTGGCATAAGGTCAGGGTTTCCAGGATTCTTTCTTTTCTCCAGGATGGTCTGGAGAAGGGCCTTTCTGCTAACTCCCTTAAAGGGACAGTATGCACTCATTTTTATATAACTGCATGTAATAGACACTGCTATAAAGAATAAGATGCACAGATACCGATATAAAAATCCAGTATAAAACTGTTTAAAAACTTACTTAGAAGCTCTCAGTTTAGCTTTGTTGAAAAGGTAGCTGGAAAGCCCACTGCAAGTGGGAAATAAGACACTTTCCCCCCTCCCCCTTCTTTTGCATATGAAAAGACCCTTTACACAAACAGGAGCAAGCTGAAGAAGGTAGCTGACGGTATTCACATAAAACTTTGGGGCTTAGTTAGGAGTCTGAAAATCAGAGCAATGTTATTTAAAAATAAGCAAAACTAAACATTTTTTTTAAAAAAACTTCATGGACTATATAAATAGATCATCTACAAAACATTTATGCAAAGAAAAAATGAGTGTATAATGTCCCTTTAAAGGACAGATTTCGGCCCTATCTGTTTTACTGCACAAGAGGCTTGCTGAGCTTCCAGATGTTTAGTCTTTTGTTGAGGCTCTGGCTAGAATCAGGCCTGTGTTTAGATCTAGCACTCCTCCTTGGAGTTTAAATCTTGTTCTTAAAGTTTTGCAGAAGGCTCCGTTTGAGCCTATGCATGTAGTTGACAATAAATTACTGTCTTGGAAGGTTCTGTTTCTACTGGCTATTGCTTAGGCACGCAGAGTCTATGAAATGGCTGCCTTGCAATGTGAGCCTCCTTATCTAGTATTTCATTCTGATAAGACTGTTCTTCGTACTGGGTTAGGTTTTCTTCCTAAGGTCGTTTCAGATCGCAACATCAATCAGGAGATTGTGGTTCCTTCCTTGTGTCCTAATCTTTCTTCTGCAAAGTAATGATTACTTCATAATTTGGATGTGGTTTGGGCCTTGAAGTTCTATTTTAAGGCTACGAAGGAGTTTAGACAGTCTTCTTCTCTGTTTGTTGTCTATTCTGGGAAGCAAAGGGGGCAGAAGGCCTTGTCCACTTCCTTATCTTTTTGGTTGAGGAGCATTATTCGCTTAGCTTATGAGACAGTGGGACATAAGCCTCCTCAGAGGATTAAGGCTCATTCAACTAGAGCAGTAGCTTCCTCTTGGGCCTACAAGAATGAGGACTCTATAGATCAGATTTGTAGGGCAGCTACCTGGTTCTCCTTACATACCTTTTCTAAATTTTCTAAATTTTACGTTTTTGCTTCGGCTGAAGCAGCTTTTGGGAGAAAGATTTTGCAGGCTGTGGTGCCCTCAGAATAGGGTCCGCCTTCTTATTGCCCTCCCGTTTATTCAGTGTCCTCTGGAGCTTGGGTATATGTTTACCACAAGTAAGGAATGAAGCAGTGGACTCTCCTCATATTAAGAAGGAAAATAATTTTCTTTTCTTCTGTATGAGGAGAGTCCACAGCTCCCGCCCGTATTCTCCGAAGGGTGGACCAAAATTTTGTTTTTGTTCTTCTGTCACCATTTATATCCTGATATTTCGCCTAACTTTCCTTGTTCCCTTGGCATAATGACTGGGATATGAGGAAAGTGGGGGAGGTATTTAAGCCTTTGGCTGGGGTGTCTTTGCCTCCTACTGGTGGCCAGGTTCTGTATTCCCACAAGGAATGAAGCCGTGGACTCTCCTCATGCAGAAGGAAAGGAAATTATCTGGTAAGCATAATTTATGTTTTTTTTACTCCAAATGAGCATCAAGTGCATGCGCTTGGCACATACACGCATGCAAGGTAAAATCTGTGTGCAGCAAACACATAACATACTTATCAATTGGCTTTGTGTTCTGTGTTAGTGCTGAGCCTTTTACTGAGCATGCATATGGTGCTAGATATTTAAACAAAAGTCTAAATGATGTTTGTTTAAATGCCTCTATCTAGCATCTGCTTTTTGGTAGTATACTACTGACATTTTGGTGCCGATTTACCAAGCGGTTAATCAGCCCCAATGCAGCTGTTTGTGCTCGAGCCTTCAGGCTCGCTGGAAACAGCAGTTAAGAAGCAGCGATCTTAAGACCGCTGCTCCTTAACTGGTCCACCGCCAATAAGGTGGCGAACAGCAATCGGCAAAGTCGAATACGATTGGGTTGATTGACACCCCCTTCTAGTAGCCGAATGGCTGCAAATCTGCAGGGGGCGGCATTGCACAAGCAGTTCACCTGCAGCTCAACGGATCATGTGCACCCGACATATGATAAATTGGCCCCTTTATGTCCCTTTAACGTGCTTATTTTTCACATGGTACCTTGCATTTATATAACAATTACATTTTAACCTTGAACACTTAAAGTTAAAAACTTGTAGCAGTAACTAGAAAACAAACAAACTCAAATTGTAGCTGAATTTTTACTTTCACTGCTATGTAATTTCATTGTGGTCAGCTTCCAATAAGTTCAGTAGTGTCGCTCATTCTTTCCTTCGGCATTCATCTACCCTCTCTATCTGGCTACCCTCAGCAGAGTTATCAACAGGAGTAACATTTGTCTATAATGTTTTGGCTTCTTCTACCTGTGTAATTAAGAAGAAAACAGACGTGAACACACTTGAAAAAGATTAGTATAATTACTTATGACCTACTGGTCATAATTAAGCACAGTTATTTAAAAGACTTTAAATAAGCAATTGTTTCCACTGTACACTGTTGGTCATAATGTTTGATATAATAACATTTTATAAAATGAATATATGAATATTGTTTAACCCCTGATTAAACAAAAAAAACAAAAAACAAATCAGGTAAAATATGTGTCTATTAATGCAAATAATTTAGGTTGCAAATTTTCAAGCACACCAATAAGGATTAACACTTAGGGTTCAATTCATCAAATGACGAGCTTACGCTGCCCACATATATTATTGCACAAGTATTTCACCAGATTGTGCAATGATGCCCTACTCACTAGTGGCCAATTGGCCACTGCTGGGGCTTTCAATCACCTCAATGATATTAGATCGGGATGATTTAAATCCGCCAACTTTTATACCAACTTGGCTAGATTAGAGTTTTGTTTTAACGCTGAAAAATTGGCCATTACGCTGGAATGGCCAGGAACGCATATTATGAGTCCCGGTGGTATAGCTATACCGCAAGCATTTTAGTATGTAACGTAACATCCATTCCGCACAAAAAAAAAAATGACGTTTGAGTGCGGTATTTTCCATATAGTTGTATTACAGGTTATCCGGTCCGGCTAAAATGCTTGCGTTACAGTCTATAACGACACGATCCATACCGCCATCTGAGACCAGTAATTATGGATTTTGCAAATCAAAAATGTTTCACAAAACTCATAACTACACTGTTACAATGTACACTAACACCCATAAACTGCCTATTAATTCCTAAACCGCAACCTTCCCCCATCACAAACACTATATTAAACTTATTAAACCCTAATCTGCCGCCCCAACACTATATAAACATATTGACCCCTAAAACGCCGCCCCCGACATCGATGACACTATATAAACCTATTAACCCCTAAACCTCCGCTCTCATAAAAGTTATTAACCCCCTATCCCGCCACTCCCGGACCCCACCGCAACTCTAATAAATTTATTAACCCCTATCCCTCCGCTCCCGGAGCCCACCGCCATCTACATTATGTTATTAACCCCTAATTTGCTGCCCCCTATGCCGCCGCCACCTACATTATGTTATTAACCCTTATCCCTCCGCTCCTGGAGCCCACCGCAACTAAATAAAGTTATTAACCCCTAAACCGCCAGACCCCCACATCGCCATAAACTAAATTAAACTATTAACCCCTAAACCAAACAACCCGCTAACTTTAAATTAAATATTAACTCATCCTTATCTTATAATAAATTTAATCTACCTTTAGATTTAAATTAAACTATATTAAACTATTAATTAATCTACACTAACTATTATACTAAAATTACATTAAACTATATTAAATTAATAATTATTCTACTCTAACTTTTATACTAAAATTACAATAAACTATATTAAATTAATAATTAATCTACCCTAATTTTTATACTAAAATTACAATAAACTACAAATTAAATTAACTATATTATATCTTTAAACACCTAAGCCTACTCAAATAATTAAAATCTACATTAAAAAATTACTAAGTTACAAAAAACTAACAACTAAGTTGCAAAAAATAACAAACACTAAGTTACACAAAAAAATAAACACTAAGTTACAAAAAATAAAAAAATAAATTATCAAAGATTTAAACTAATTACACCTAATCTAAGGGCCCTATGAAAATAAAAAAGTCCCCCCAAAATTAAAAAAAACCCCCTAACATACAATAAACTACAAATAGCCCTTAAAAGGGACTTTTGCGGGTCATTGCCCCAAAGAAATCAGCTCTTTTACCTGTAAATAAAAAATACAAATGCCCCCCAACAGTAAAACCCACCACCCACACAACCAGCCCCCCAAATAAAATCCTAATCTAAAAAAAACCTAAGCTCCCAATTGCCCTGAAAAGGGCATTTGGATGGGCATTGCCCTTAAAAGGGCATTTAGCTCTATTGCTGCCCAAAGCCCTAACCTAAAAATAAAACCCACCCAATACACCCTTAAAAAAATCCTAACACTAACCCCAGAAGATTCACTTACAGTTTTGAAGATCCGACATCCATCCTCCAAGAAGCCGGCAGAAGTCTTCATCCAAGTGGCCGAAGTCTTCCTCCAAGCCTGCAGAAGTCTTCACCCAGACGGCATCTTCTATCTTCATCCATCCGGCGCGGATTGGCTTCATCTTCAAGACATCCGACGCGGAGCATCCTCTTCAATCGTCTGCTTCTTCGGAATGAAGGTTACTTTAAATGACGTCATCCGAGATGGCGTCCCTTAGATTCAGATTGGCTGATAGAATTCTATCAGCCAATCGGAATTAAGGTTATAAAAATCCTATCGGCTTTTGCAATCAGCCAATAGGATTGAACTTGAATCCTATTGGCTGATCCAATCAGCCAATAGGATTGAGCTCGCATTCTATTGGCTGTTCCAATCAGCCAATAGAATGCCAGCTCAATCCTATTGGCTGATTGCAACAGCCAATAGGATTTTTTCAACTTTAGGGGTTAATAATTTAGATTAGGGGTTAATAATTTTATTTTAGTGTTTGCGATGCGGGAGGGCCTTGGTTTAGGGGTTAATAGGTAGTTTATGGGTGTTAGTGTACTTTTTATCACTTTAGTTATGAGTTTTATGCTACTGCATTGTAGTGTAAAACTCATAACTACTGACTTTAAAATGCGTTACGGATCTTGGAGGTAGAGAATGTACCTCTCACTTTTTGGCCTCCCAGGACAGACTCGTAATACCAGCGCTATGGAAGTCCCATAGACAAAAAGGTTTACGAAGTTTACGTAAGTCGGTTTGCGGTAAGACCAAAAAAGTGTGCGGGGCCTCTAAACCTGCAAGACTCGTAATAGCAGCGGTAGTGAAAAAGCAGCGTTAGGATCTGTTAACGCTGCTTTTTTACCTTACCGCAAAACTTGTAATCTAGCCGTTAGTGTTTGTTATTTTTTGTAACTTAGTTGTTAGTTTTTTGTAACTTAGTAATTTTTTAGTGTAGATTTTAATTATTTGAGTAGGGTTAGGTGTTTAAAGATATAGGGGCCTATTTCAAAGGTCTTGCGGACCTGATCCGACAGTGCGGATCAGGCCCGCAAGACCTCGCTGAATGCGGAGAGCAATATGCTCTCCGTATTCAGCATTGCACCAGCAGCTCACAAGAGCTGCTGGTGCAATGCCGCCCTCTGCAGACTCGCGGCCAATGGGTCGCCAGCAGGGAGGTGTCAATCAACCCGATCGTACTCAATCGGGTTGATTTCCGGCGATTCCTGTCCACCTGCTCAGAGCAGACGGACAGGGATATGGAGCAGCTCTTAGACCCATTGCTTCATAACTGCTGTTTCTGGCGAGTCTGAAGACTCGCCAGAAACACAGGCCCACAAGCTCCTTTCGGAGCTTGATAAATGGGCCCCATAATATAGTTAATTTAATTTGTAGTTTAATGTAATTTTAGTATAAAAGTTAGGGTAGATTAATAATTAATTTAATATAGTTTAATTTAATTTAGTATAATAGTTAGGGTAGATTAATTATTAATTTAATATAGTTTAATTTAATTTAGTATAATAGTTAGGGTAGATTAATTATTAATTTAATATAGTTTAATTTAATTTAGTATAATAGTTAGGGTAGATTAAATTAATTATTAGTTTAATATAGTTTAATTTAAATCTAAAGGTAAGTTTATATTTATTATAAGATAGGGATGAGTTAATAATTAATATAAAGTTAGCGGGTTGTTAGGTTTAGGGGTTAATAGTTTAATTTCGTTAATGGCGATGTGGGGGGCTGGCGGTTTAGGGGTTAATAGGTTTAGTAAGTGCTAGTGATGTGGGAGGCCAGGGTTTTAGGGGTTAATACATTTATTTATTTGCAGTGGGGTCCGAGAGCGGTGGGATAGGGGTTAATAACTTTATATAGGTGGCAGAAAAATAGAGATGGGCCCAGCACTCACCATCCAATTTCGGGTGCACGCTACAGGGGTTTCTGCACTAACCCCCAAAGTAGACAAATTGTAGAAAAGAGCAGCAGCACCACACTTTATGAACTTTTAACTGCTTTTAATGATGAAACATACAGAAAAGCTTTTCTGTATGTTTCATCATTAAAAGCAGTTAAAAGTTCATAAAGTGTGGTGCTGCTGCTCTTTTCTACAATTTATATAGGTGGCAGCAGTGTCAGGAGCGGCGGAATAGGGGTTAATAAGTGTAATGTAGATTGCGGCGGAGTAGGGGGGCGGCAGATTAGGGGTTAATAAGTATAATGTAGGTGGCTGCGGTGTCGGGGAAGCAGATTAGGGGTGTTTAGACTCGGGGTACATGTTAGGGTGTTAGGTGTAAACGTTACTTTTACTCTTCTATAGGAATCAATGGGATATCGGACAGCAGCGAACATGAGCTTTCGTTGTTTTCAGACTCCCATTGATACGCTGGGCCGGAATAGTGGAGAGTGTACCTGGTAGTTATTTGATAACTGAAGTATAGAAAATAACAGCACTCCAATGGATAATTCTTCAATATTTATTTCATAGCAAGAGCACAAAAGATAGCTGTCTTTTTGTGCTCATGGCACAAAAAGATAGCTGTCTTTTGTGCTCTTGGCTATTAAATAAATATTGAAGAATTATCCATTGGAGTGCTGCTATTTTCTATACTTTGGATACTTTTTGCTGGGTTGTGCAGTGCCCAGCTATAGCATGCACCTAATACCATTGCAGTTTGTGCTGGACTTTCTGTGATATTTTGAAGTTATTTGATAACTGGCAAAAGTAGTCAGATAGTGCCGAATTTGCATTCGGAACAGCTGTATTGACGTAAGCATCGATCTGTGTCAGACTGAAAACCGGCGGATCGTCTGTTACGTCACAAAATTCTACTTTTTACCAGTCTGTAGGCTTTGATAAATAAGGCGAATCAAGCTCGCCACAATTACCTCTGCGAAATTCCAGCATATTTACGGTTGACGACTTGATAAATAGGCCCCTATACATTACGTTTTTAATGGAATCCGCCCTATACATTAATTGTTGATCATTTGGGATTCACATATTTTTTCAAATTGTATGTTTTTTTTTTTACCCCCATTTACATCACCGCACGCAAGTGCACTGAAGGCAACTCGCCTGTATGAATCCTGGACCCTCTGATGCCCGTGCGCATGTGCAGAGTGTGTCGGGAGCGCATGAGCAATAAAGGCTAATCTCCATATAATTCCTCGACCCATTTGCTGCTACTGAAACAGCTGATTTTGAGAGGTTTGGCCACTTGCGCATGCACAGTGAGCGCCACACCCTCCAACAGCTGATGTCATGTCACCGGAAAGTGACGCAGGTCCCGCATTCTTCTAATTTGAGACTTATTTTAGAAATCTCCCCAAAATAACCCCCCTAACCTACATTAAACTACCAATAGCACTTAAAAGGGCCTTTTACAATTGCCCTGATCGTATGCTGTCGTATGTGTATGCTGTCGGCATTTATTGATGTGTGGCGGACATGACACTCTACATCTTATCATGCTTGCACTTTGGTAAATTGGCCCCTATGTCTTGATTTTTATTATTTTACATTATAATAAAGAGAAAGGAAATGCATCTATATCAATATTGGAATTGTGACATCATTCTGTTTATAATAAATAAAGTTAATCTCCTTGTGGAGATTTCAGTTTTCGCTGATTGACATATCAGCAAGATAGCCAAGTTTACCTTCTGAAGTATTGGCTGTTTCCTGGCTGTTCTGATGGCTCACTGCTGGAGGGCTTTTTCCCTTTCTATAGACTTTTGAAGTTTTTGCAGTGTGTTAGAGTAGACTTGTTTTTGCAGGAGGAATGCCTGATCTTATGAGGAACCATTCATTGCCCCATGTGGTTTCAGGTCCTCTCAAGCTCAGTATAGCAAAAAGCAAAACTCTTTTGCTTAACAAATGTGCAAGTAGCCTGTGATTCTAACATGCACATATAGAATGCCTTTACCACCATACATGAAAATATTTATGATTCATATATATCCTGTGTTACTCAGCTACCTTTGAGAAGTTTGAGACCTTCTAATTTCCACAAAGATGGCCACTGGATAAGTAAAATGTGTGAAAACGTATGATTTATGGGTTTAAACTCTTTGGCCTAGATTTAGAGTTCGGCGGTAGCCGTGAAAACCAGCGTTAGAGGCTCCTAACGCTGGTTTTAGGCTACCGCCGGTATTTGGAGTCAGTGATTTAAAGGGTCTAACGCTCACTTTTCAGCCGCGACTTTTCCATACCGCAGATTCCCTTACGTCAATTGCGTATACCTATCTTTTCAATGGGATCTTTCTAACTCCGGTATTTAGAGTCGTTTCTGAAGTGAGCGTTAGACATCTAACGACAAAACTCCAGCCGCAGGAAAAAAGCAGAGTTAAGAGCTTTCTGGGCTAACGCCGGTTCATAAAGCTCTTAACTACTGTACCCTAAAGTACACTAACACCTATATAACTACCATATGTACCCCTAAACCGAGGTCCCCCCACATCGCCCGCCACTCGATTAAATTTTTTTAACCCCTAATCTGTCCGACCCGGCCACCTACGATATACTTATGTACCCCTAATCTGCTGCCCCTAACCCCGCCGACCCCTGTATTATATTTATTAACCCCTAACCTGCCCCCCACAACGTCGCCGCCAGCTACGTACAATAATTAACCCCAAATCTGCCGACCCAAAGCGCCGCCACCAACCGTTATCCTTATGTACCCCTTAATCTGCTGCCCCCTAACACCCGCCGACCCCTATATTATATTTATTAACCCCTAATCTGCCCTCCTCAACGTCGCCGACACCTGCCTACACTTATTAACCCCTAATCTGCCGAGCGGACCCTGAGCGCTACTAGAATAACGTTCTTAACCCCTAATCCGCCTCCCTAACCCTATCATAAATAGTATTAACCCCTACTCTGCCCTCCCTAACATCGCCGACACCTAACTTCAATTATTAACCCCTAATCTGACGACCGGGAGCTCATCGCTACTATAATAAATGTATTAACCCCTAAAGCTAAGTCTAACCCTAATACTAACACCCCCCCTAACTTAAATATAATTTAAATCTAACGAAATTAATTAACTCTTATTAAATAAATTATTTCCTATTTTAAAGCTAAATACTTACCTGTAAAATACATCCTAATATAGCTACAATATAAATTATAATTATATTGTAGCTATTTTAGGATTATTATTTATTTTACAGGCAACTTGGTAATTATTTTAACCAGGTACAATAGCTATTAAATAGTTAAGAACTATTTAATAGTTACCTAGTTAAAATAATAACAAAAATTACCTGTAAAATAAATCCTAACCTAAGTTATAATTAAACTTAACACTACCCTATCAATAAATTAATTAAATAAAATACCTACAATTACCTACAATTAACCTAACACTACACTATCAATAAATAAATTAATTACAATTGCTACAAATAACTAAAATTACATAAACTAACTAAAGTACAAAAAATAAAAAATAACTAAGTTACAAAAAATAAAAAAATATTTACAAACATAAGAAAAATATTACAACAATTTTAAACTAATTACACCTACTCTAAGCCCCCTAATAAATAACAAAGACCCCCCAAAATAACAAAATGCCCCTACCCTATTCTAAATTAATAGAGTTAAAGCTCTTTTACCTTACCAGCCCTGAACAGGGCCCTTTGCGGGGCATACCCCAAGAAAATCAGCTCTTTTGCCTGTAAAAAAAAAACATCCAATACCCCCCCCCAACATTACAACCCACCACCCACATACCCCTAATCTAACCCAAACCCCCCTTAAATAAACCTAACACTAAGCCCCTGAAGATCTTCCTACCTTGTCTTCACCATCCAGGTATCACCGATCCATCCTGGCATCCGGTGCTGAAGAGGTCCAGAAGAGGCTCCAAAGTCTTCCTCCTATCCGGCAAGAAGAGGACATCCGGACCGGCAAACATCTTCTCCAAGCGGCATCTTCGATCTTCTTCCATCCGGTGCGGAGCGGGTCCATCTTGAATCAGCCGACGCGGATCCATCCTCTTCTTCCGGCGTCTCCCGATGAATGACGGTTCCTTTAAGGGACGTCATCCAAGATGGCGTCCCTCGAATTCCGATTGGCTGATAGGATTCTATCAGCCAATCGGAATTAAGGTAGGAATATTCTGATTGGGCTGATGGAATCAGCCAATCAGAATCAAGTTCAATCCGATTGGCTGATCCAATCAGCCAATCAGATTGAGCTCGCATTCTTTGGCTGATCGGGTTAGACTTAGCTTTAGGGGTTAATCCATTTATTATAGTAGCAATGAGCTCCGGTCGTCAGATTAGGGGTTAATAATTGAAGTTAGGTGTCGGCGATGTTAGGGAGGGCAGATTAGGGGTTAATACTATTTATGATAGGGTTAGGGAGGCGGATTAGGGGTTAAATAACTTTATTATAGTAGCGCTCAGGTCCGCTCGGCAGATTAGGGGTTAATTATTGTAAGTAGCTGGCCGGCGACGTTGTGGGGGGCAGGTTAGGGGTTAATAAATACTAATATAGGGGTCGGCGGTGTTAGGGCAGCAGATTAGGGGTACATAGGGATAATGTTAAGTTGCGGCGGTTTACGGAGCGGAAGATTAGGGGTTAATAATATAATGCAGGGGTCAGCGATAGCGGGGGCGGCAGATTAGGGGTTAATAAGTGTAAGGGTAGGGGTGTTTAGACTCGGGGTACATGTTAGAGTGTTAGGTGCAGACGTAGGAAGTGTTTCCCCATAGGAAACAATGGGGCTGCGTTAGGAGCTGAACGCTGCTTTTTTGCAGGTGTTAGGTTTTTTTTCAGCTCAAACAGCCCCATTGTTTCCTATGGGAGAATCGTGCACGAGCACGTTTTTGAGGCTGGCCCGCGTCCGTAAGCAACTCTGGTATCGAGAGTTGCATTTGCGGTAAAAATGCTCTACGCTCCTTTTTTGGAGCCTAACGCAGCATTTTTTTTGAACTCTCGATACCAGAGTTAATTTTATGGTGCGGCCAGAAAAAAGCACGCGTAGCGTTAACAGCCCATCTACCGCCAAACTCCAAATCTAGGCCTTTGTTTCCAGAGGTCATGAAAATACATTGTACTAGCAGAAGAACCGGAAAATTATTATTTCAGATGATCTTAAAGTGATGGTAAATTGTTAGGAAGCTGATGACCCCCCATGCATTACTCAATGTTTTTGTAATGTTAATCGCAAACTTTTTTTAAAAAAATGTGTAAACTATCATTAAATAATGGAATAGAGAAAAGACAAGAGCACCGTGGGTGCACCTAGTGCAATAAATGACAGACTAGGTGACTTTAAATAAAAAGATATGCAGCACACTCATGATTCCACCTCAAACGTATGAGGTATGTTAAAGGCACTTGTGGTATAGTAGCAGATGCTCCTCCTCCGAGAAATCTTCTGCCTGGATCAAACTGCTCCCTTGGACACACTCAAACTGCATGCGAGTACACCTCCACGTGTACAGCTAGTTAGAAGTCCTTAAACCTTAGGTAAAAAGGGGCAGGGCCTGGGGCTACTATATACAAAGGATATTTATTCAGACAATGTAATTATATACAAATGTCAGTAAAAAAGTTCACAAAGCCAGGAAGGTCACCTACGAACATAAAGTCTATAAAACCACATAAAAAACGTAACAGAAATTAATAAAAACAACAGCCATTTACATAGGACTTGCTAACAGCACGAGCCTGACCCACAGCTGCTGCAGAAGATAAACCACATGCGACTGATCAGCTATTTCGCAGTTTAGCAAGCAAGTAATGAATACTGAATGGTGGGGGGTGGAGCCTGACATGTTTTGTAGCGCTATTGGCTACTTCTTCAGAGGTAGAGCAATTTTATTACAACCTGAAAACTGGTTTTTACTCTGCCCCCTCTCTTCTTCCTGCTTTTTTAATATGTCACATAGAGAGTGGTCCCACCCACTCCCTACTTCATTCTCAGGGCTTGGTTTCTCCAAAGATTGCTTAGCGCATGCACTGTCTGCAATAGGAGCGTGTGTGTAACATTGAAGGATGCCAGCTGGGGAGGGAGGGAAGGAGGGGAGGGGAGGAAGAAGGGAGGGGAGGGAAGGAAGAAGGGAGGTGAGGGCGGGAAAAGAAGGCAGGCATTTGTAATTCTCAGCAACATTCTAGGTTTTGGACTTGACATGTTGGAGAGTATGCACAACTGCTAGAAGTATAGAATAGTATGATTTGATAATTCACGTCGTTCTTACGTCTGCACTAGGGAAAATTAGCAACTGTGGTCCTTCATTTAGTAAAGCTCGCCATCCCTGCTCTAATATAAATTACCTTACCAGAAATAAAAGCAGCCAGCTGTCAGGTTCAAATAACATAACATATTGACATCAACTAACTATAAAACAACACATAAGGTATCCATGGCCGCCATACAGTAAACACACACAAGAATATAACAAACTCACTTACTGTTTTCAATGACAACAGAAATCATCAGTCTCTTTTGCCTCATCAAATATGGTGATTTTACTCTTCGTCATGTGACTGTATCCAGCCTTACGCAACTTTGCTGATGAACCAGGAAGTGACGTTGTCTATCTGTACAAGCTATGAACTCTGACCTTACTAGCATCAGTGTTACCTAGACCCTGAAATATTCACCCGTATGGTGGTGTGTTTCTGTCTCCCTTGATATCTGCTGTATGGCATCAATGCATAATGCTGCATTCATTTTATATTAATATAAACCTAAACCAGATTAAACAATGTGCGCCACGAGAGTGCACCTCGGATAATCAAGCAATGCCTTAGAAGTGAATGGTGCTTGCCGCCCTCCCAAATTTGCTGCCCTAGACATGGGACTTGTTGACCTAGGCCATAATATACCCCTGGGCCTTATTATATGTACTGTTCTGTATACTGTAGCTCCACACATAAATAAATAGACTAGAAACTGTTTAAAAGACCATAATCACCTTAATATGTATAGCTTAGAAGAGAAAAGGCAGAGAAGCGATATAGCTTAAACCTTCAAGTGCATGAAATAATATAATAAAGCTGAGGATATCCTCCTAAAAAGTCAGTAGTAATTATAGATGTTATATATACCAAGTGATTATTTTACATTGTGTCAGCTGCTTGCCTGATTTTCAGTATGTCTGGTCATAACTCCAGACAAACTTTTTACTTTTAAATATCTAAAAAAATGAAACTAATTTACTTCAAATTTTGTTAGACTACTGATGACTGAATAACAGGAAAGAATGCCTAAAAAGCTGAGGAATATTTGACATACAATAAACTCAGGAATAGACGTGTTCCAGTGGTAATGTTACATTTGAATGAATATACACAATTGTTTATCAAACTTAAATTCAAGCTACTCCACTGAATCCTTTGTAAAGGCATACGTCACTGCAAGGGGGGCATATTTATAAAGCTCTGTATGGAGCTTGATGCCCCGTGTTTCTGCGGAGCCTTCAGGCTCACCAGAAACAGAAGTTATGAAGCAGCGGTCTGCTCTGAGGCTGCGGACAGAAATCAACCCGATCAAATACGATCAGGTTGATTGACAACGCCTGCTAGCGGCCGATTGGCCGTGAACTGCTGGTGCAATGATAAATGCCGATAGCGTATGCTGTCTGCATTTATTGATGTGCAGTGGACATGATCCACAATATTGGATCATGTCCGCTCGAACAATAATAAATAGGCCCAAGGACTCTATGATTGTAATAAAAATTATACAGTGTTTTCATACGTGACTACTTTTGTTTTCTTAAAATCTTTACAAAAGGCCATCTACGCTTTTACATAGTTGCTGATAATTACTTATCTGTGGCCATTAATCACTTTTTCCTTTTTAAGGGGCCTGTCTACTCTAGAATTTGTATTGTTTAAAAAGATAGATAATCCCTATATCACCCATTCTTCAGTTTTGCATAACCAACACTGTTATATTAATATACTTTTTACCAAGTGAACAAAGCAAATTTGATGATAAAAGTAAATTGGAAAGTTATTAAAAATTGCATGCCCTATCTGAATAATAAAAGTTTAATTTTGTCTAGAGTTTCCCTTTATATCTTTTACGTATCACAGCAGATTATATAGTACCTTTTTTATTCAATTTGTACTTCTTAAATATTGGCCAATAAAAAAAAAAAAGAGGGGGTGAAAGCCACCACCAGAAAGACACCGAAATGAGCCAAATGCGTATAAGGTCAGAGTTTGACCTCACTAGCCACCATCATCATAAAGTGAATATTATTCTTCAGGGGTGAGACAAATTGAGTCTGGACCTGCTGGGGCCAGGAAAAAATTACCCTTTTCCACTTATCAAAGAAGAGCCTGAAGGCCTTTTCCGATCCCCCAGCTAGATATTGTCTTTCAATAATCATTTGTAGCTTAATAGTATTGACAAATTTGTTTACTGTTGGGGCCTCACGGGCTCCCCATTTGCAAAATATCAAGTGACGAGCTGCCAAAATAACCATGTTGATTAATTGTCCCTCCCCTAAATTGCCTGTATTCTTTTAAAAGAAAGATGTATCCTAATTGGAGAGCACACTCCTCTTGTAAAAACCTGTTCACCCAGAATTGTATTCTGCTCCAAAATTGTCGGATTTTAGGGCAGTCCCAAATACAGTGTTGCAGATCCGCTCCTTCTTTCTGACATTTAAAACAATTCCCCTTATCCCCATATTGCTCCCATTTACTCATCCTCCTTGGGGTTAAATAAAAATTATTTAGAAGCTTAACCTGCGATTCTTTCCAGCTTACTACTCTCGTGGCGGCGTCTGCTAGTTTAATGCTTCTTTCAATATCTTCACCTTGCACTAAATTAATATATTTGGTGAGAAACATTTTCCTTTTCTTAATTTGTTCTTCCCCTGATATATTTAATAATAATTTATACCAGTATGAAATAGATCTTTTCCCCGCCGCATACAATTTCACTCCTGAATCAATTCCTGGTCCCAGACTATTCTACATGTTTGCAGGATTTTTAGGAGATAGCTTCGGGCTTGTAAATAAGCAAAAAATGTATTTGTGGGTAACTGATACTATTCGGCCAATATTTCAAATGTTTCTGGCACTTGTCCTTCACCCTGAACTAACTGGGAAAAATAACATAACCCTTTCTGTGACCAAATTTTAAAGGCCGAATTATTGTTTGTCCCAGATATAAAATCGGGGGTACCAATAAACGGCAGATATTTAGAAATGTGAAAATCTTGACCTACTGATCCACAGAATTTCTGCCATGCACGAACCACGTTGGCGAAAGTTAAAAACGTACTTATATTACTGGGCAACCTCCTAAATGGATGGTGTAGGATTGCCTTGAGATCGAAAGGTTTTAACAGTGTAGCTTCCATGTCATAATAGGTCACACTGTTGGCTTCCGTTAACCAGTCTACTCCGAATTTCATTAAAGCCACTAAATTATATTTTGCAATGTCCGGCAGGGCGAGCCCTGCATATCTTTTGCTTTGAACAAGTTTCTCAATAGCTATACGACTTTTCTTCTTACCCCATATAAACTGTGCACATACTTTATTATAGCTTGCATCATCTCGTTTATTGATCAATAGTGGTAAGTTTTGCATTAGGAACAATACACGGAGGAAAACAATTGTTTTAATCAAAGCTATTTTTGCAGAAAGTGATAGATATTGTATGTTCCACTTTCTTAATCTTTCCTCTAGACTATAAAAAAACTCAGAATAATTAAGATTATACCATTCTTTGGGGTTTTTACTAATTTTAATACCTAGATAATTTAACGATTTTACTACTTTAAATCCATGTTGTAACAAGCTCGCTCTTGTTTGTTTAATCCAGAGCAACTCTGACTTTTCCTTGTTAATTTTATATCCAGAGAAGGAAGTAAAGTTATTAATAATTGACAAACATTTAGGTATGTTTTCTTTTGTCTGTTGTAAGAATAACATCATGTCATCCACGTATAGAGAGATTACGACATTGTGTTCCCCAAATTCTATTCCCTTTAATTCTTTCCTGAGTTGAACTGCCAATGGTTCCAATGCTAGATCAAAAAGCAAGGGCGACAGTGGAGACCCCTGTCTGGTACCTCTTTGCAATGTTATAAATTGAGATAGTTCACTGTTGACCAACAATTGGGACCTAGGATTGGTATAGATCTTTTTGATTAACTGAATCAAGTTTCCTTCAAAACCAAATTTCTTAAGCGACATAAATAAATGATCCCATATTATAGCATCAAAAGCTTTTTCTGCGTTGATCGTAAGCATAGCCAGATCTATTTGTGATTTTTTATTGGACATCTGTGCAGTATTATAATAATGATCTAAAATAACTAGCACCCTACGCATATTTCCGAACCTGGTTTCTCCCTGGAATAAATCCAGATTGATCATTGTGAATCAATTTACCAACCCCTTTTTTTAATCTGTCTGAAATAATAGCCGTTAAGATTTTATAATCTTGATTCAGGAGCGTAACTGGATGGTATGACCCCAATTCATCTGTAGCTTTCCCTTTCTTATGGATAAGGTGATTTCAGGTTCCCTTGTACAAAATAGTTATTATATAGTTCTACTAATGTTCCCGAGATTTCATTCTTAATAATTTTATAGAATTCTGCCGGGAGTCCATCAGGCCCCGCCGCTTTGTTTGTTTTAATTCTGTCTATCATATTTTTGACTTCCTCCTCTGATATCGGGGAGCTCATCTGCTCTAATTCTTTTTTATCTATTGTTGGGACACTGATCTGCTGCCAAAAATCAGACATTCTTGTCTTTATACAAATACAATTCCTGATAGTATCTATGAAAGGCCTCTCTGATCTCTGTCGGTTGGGTAAGCATTTTGTGCCCCTCTTTGATAAGTGGAATTAGGTTCTTTTTTTTTCTGTGATTTATTAGTTTTGCTAGATGCTTGGTGGCAATCCCCTGAAATCCTTGACAAAATGCCCTTGTTCGGATATCCTCCTTTGCCCATTTTTCCCTGAAAAAAGTCTCACGCTCTGCTTTAGCTACTTTATAACTGTTCCAGGAAGATCTATTTGGGGTAGATACATATCTCCTATATGAATTTTTAAGTTGGTTTGCTAGTTGAGTCTCCCTCTCTGTTAACTTCCGCTTTCTTATGATCATATAGTTCTTAATCTCCCCTCGCATCACTGCTTTCCCTGCTTCCCAGAGTACTTCTGGACTACTCACATCCTGACTATTCTGCCTGAAGTAAGCCTTCCATCTATCCGATAAAAAATTTCGGAATTTTTCATTTAAAAACATGTATTTGGGGAAGCTAAACGTATTGCTACTTCTACTTTTGATCTTCAAATTTTAGGCTTATTATTGCGTGGTCTGAGATGACTATCTCATCTATATGTGTCTCTATTCCCAAGGTCAATAGCCTCTCTTCTATCAAAAACATGTCTATTCGTGAGAAATGTTTAAATGCTTTAGATTCGCACGAAAAGGCACGCTCGTCTGGATGCTGCATACGCCAAATATCTTTTAGATTTAGTGTCTTTACTAATCCTTGCAAAAGCTTTGACTCTCTATTATGTTTCCGAAAGGCACCTGATCTTAGCCTATCAATCTCGCACATCGTCGCATTAAAGTCTCCAGCCATCACTATGTTTTGACCTAAGTACTTTACCAATTTATTTTTTATAGTTCCCCAAAATTCTGTCTCAATTTCATTTGGACCATAAATGTTACAGAACGTCCACAGTCTATTATTGATTTCGGCTTGTACAAACATAAATCTCCCACTCGGATCTAACATTTGATTCTTTATCATATATGTCAAATTCCTATTAAACAATAAAGCTACTCCGCGTTTCCTGCTATTACACGGGGTTGCTATAATTTCCGCTATCCAGTTAGTTTGCAGTTTTTGTATTTCTGCTGCCTTCAAATGCAACTCTTGCAAAAAAATGACATCAGGCTTTTGACGCTTTAACATTTTGAGCACATTTTTCCTTTTAATGGGGGATGTGACACCTCCCACGTTCCAAGACACACACTTCAGCATTTAATATCAATAAAATTAATGAAACAACAAAATAAAAAATACAAATTTATGTTAAAAACCTTTATCGAATACAGTTACTTTCCCTCCTCTCAGTCCAGAGATAGGGTCTAATCTAACTATCATTACTACAGACATGCCTACCACTCCTGGAGTTCCCTGGCGGTCGCCCATCCCGGTACTGACCAGGTCTAGCCCTGCTCCACTTCCGAGATCATACGGGATCGGGTGTTCAAGGCCTATTGGCGGTAGACCTGCAATTCACAAAATAACACTATCAAGACTCTGGGCTCACTCAATAAGAGGATAGACGGGAGATACAATAAAAGAAATAAGAGAAGACAAAAGAGAGAAAAAAAAAGGGAGAACCCCACCCCAACCGAAACCCCCCCTTTCTGCGAATAAAATGGGTGGCCGACAAATTATACATCCTCATTATTCTGTATTAGTACATAAACATGGGCTTCCTATCAAATCTCTACACCTTTTTCTAAACAATATTTTTTAGCTTCTGTTTAAGACGGTCACATTCCCTTCTGAAAAAATTACTATTTTGGCTGGGTACCTCATATTAGCCTGGATCCCTGCCTTAATTAAGCTGGAACAGTAAGGTGCCATTGTCTTTTTCTTTGAGGAGGTCTCCATTGAGAAATCCTGAAACAGGAAGACAGGTCTCATACCTATCTTGAACCCCTGAGTTTTCCTATAATGTTGCATGATCTGTACCTTGTGTTGGAAATTTAAGTATTTAATTATCACCATTCTAGGGCGCGAGTTACCTTCTTGTGACTCCCTTGCTAATCCTATCCTATGTGCTCTTTCTACATGTATTTTTTTCTGTCAACTGCATGCCTAACAATTGTGGTAAGGCAAATAAAATTAAATCTTGAAAATCACTCGACTCAGATAGTCCAATTATACGGATGTTATTCCTACGCGACCTGTCTTCCAGGTCCTCTATTTTGGATTGCATCATTTTTATTTTGTTCTCATAATTAATCCAATTAGTATCTTGTACATTTTGTCTATCCTCGACTTCTGAGATTCTTTCCTCTACTTCTAATATCCTATTCGAAAAAGACCTAATCTCAGTGGAGAGAGTGGCTATCTCCTTTTTAACTGAATCAAATTGGGGCAAAAGCATTTCTGCCAAATGATTAAGTGTCAGCTGTTTCTCAGTACCTGCTAGCTGGGGATCCAAATTATCCTCCATACCTATCTCCTGTGCTGACTTGGACTTTTTGTCTCTCTTGGGGGGCATCGCAGGGGACCTAAATTTCAGATTAGGGATATACCTTTCCATGAGGTGTGTGGTGATGTAGTAGTGTGAATAAAAATTTGATTTAGTTGTGTTTTGGATTCAATATGTAGGATCTGTGTGGGGGAAGGGATACGAAAAAAAAAGAGCGATACACCACTCTTCTGCTGAACCAGCGTGGATCAAGTGCACCTTTTAACTAATGGTGCCTCATGTGAAACTACAACTGTGATTACACTAGGACAAAAAAAAAAAAAAAAAAACAAACAAAAAAAAAGGTACTCCTCCTAAAGAGCCCTAGTGAGGCTTTCTGGAGCCTGTGTAGTCTATGAATGTGAGAAAAAAAAGAAATAAAGTGTTCAATATAATTAGACAGAGCCTAACTGTCTCACTGCATGCCCTCTCTCTTGATTGATTAAGACAAATTGAATGCTCACCCCAATCAAAACCTCTCCCCACCAATACAGTTACAAACAAATTTCACAAATGCAAGATGTAATGTAGTTGAAAAAACAAAAAAAATGACCATTGCCAAAAAATGTCCCAGTAGTGGACATCAAATAACAATAAATGCACAAAATCACCCTAATTGATCTAGTTCTTTGCTGCCAATCCAGTCAACCTGTTCAGTTAGATGCTTAGCTGTTTTGGCCTCCCCAAATTAAATACCAGTATGGGGATTTTTCAGTAATGAGCGAAACACAGTTCTCCCCCAACACAGCTTTCCGCTTTTACTAACAGTTCCCAGGGGGAAAAAAAATATCAGGCTGTGCCGGCCCACCAGCTTCACAGTCAGGGTCCCTTATCTCTTATGGGCACCAGTTATCCATAAACAATAGGCAGTCCTCCTGTTATCTGAATAATTGCAGGTTTCTCTTCAAAAAGGGATACACAAAGCGAGTCTCAGAGGAAAACCCCCACTCACTTAACTCCCAAACTTAACTTTTATGCCTCAGCGAGACTCTGTCCGACTTGCTGAATGTGACCACATTTCCTTATTAAACAGCTTATAGTCTTGCCACTTATCTGCTCTGTTTGTGACTTATTTTGATGTACTTTAATTAGTACGCCCTGCTTCAGGGCTTGCAGACTTTTACCTTCTCCTTACTTTATGCCTTAACTTTAGAAGATCTTATTTGGCTCTCCGACTGCCCATCCACTAAAGTGTGCACTAACACCTCCAAGCAGCCAGACCCGTCACTCTTCAGCCCCCCTTCCATACACAGTTCTAAGGCACCACTGATCTTTCCACTTTCATATGCAGGCACACAGACAGACAGCGTTACTTTACCAACGCCTGCAGAGGCAATACTTGCGTGACCTACTGCTCATCTGCCGTCCTGCTTCCTTGTGAGTGATCTTCTCCTTTATCCGCCGCTTGCCTGGGTCCAGGCGAGACACCTCCCGTCTGTTCCTGGGCAGGTCGGATGTACGGCTGCCCTACGCAGCCCCCTTTCAGAGGGGTGTTCCGGAATGGTGCGGTCCAAGTGTATGCTCTTAGTTTCTATTGGGGGTCTTCTGTCTTCCGGCTGCAGCCTCTCTCCAGTGTGGCTGTTGGAGTTGTGTGTGTGACCGTGGCTATTACCAGGTAGCCCGGTAGCGGTATCGGGGACTTCCGTCGCAGTTGTACGCCTCTCCCTAGGCAGGTCTCTCACTCCGGCAATAGGAGAATTGGAGGCGGGGTGTGTTGGAATTTGGCTCTCTCTCACAGAGCCCTAGCGTGTACACCTAATGCACGCTCCTCCCACAGGAAGTCTGTTCCGAAAATAATTTATTTTAAGTGGAATACTGAAGCACAGAAAGCTTTTGATTCATTAAAACTCAAATCCACCTCTGCCCCAATCCTTCAATTGCCTGACTCCTCTCTTCAATACATCCTAGAAGTCGATGCTTTGGATTACGCGACCGGGGGGCAGTTTTTTTTCTCAGAAAAAAACATTAAAAGAACCTATCCATCCAGTGGCTTACCCCTCTAGGGTATTAACCTCAGCTGAACGAAATTACCCGGTTGGGGAAAAATAATAACTCGCTATAAAGGCATCACTCGACCATTGGCATCATCTACTCGAAGGCTCTTCTTTTCCTGTAATCATCTATACAGACCACAAGAATCTACAATATTTACAAAACAATAGAACCTTGTCCTCCAGACAGCTTAGGTGGAACCTATATTTCTCCTGATTCAACTTTCAATCACCGTCCAGGCTCTAAGAATGGGAAAGCTGATGCTTTGTCTAGGAAGGGTGATAAACCTTTTTATCAAACTACCGAAGTCTCTGTGATTCCCAGCAATTGTTTTTCAGCACTCACAATAAATGTCAACCAAATATTTCTAGAAAAACAAATTTCAGACAGTTCCAAACCTATACATCTTCTCCATCAAGTTGCAAATGGATTATACTATCATTATGATTGTTTATATGTACCAAGGAACCTAAGAGCAGCTGTTCTAACCACTTGTCATGACTCTCCATTTGCTGGACATTCAGAATTTCATAATACCAGCAAACTAATTAAAAAATCTTATTGGTGGCCATCTATGAATTCTCCTATAAAGGAACAAATCTTCTCCTGTTTCATCTGTTCCACCTCTAAGGCATCTAGGCAATAACCTTATGGTCTGCTCCAGTCATTACCTGTACATCAATTTCATTGTGGCTCTCCCTCGATCTTCAGGCTATAACACCATATTAGTAACTGTTGATCATTTCTCTAAAATGGCTAATTTCATTCCTCATAAATGCTTACCATCCGCACAACAGACCTGTGAATTATTCATGGACTACCTGACACTATTATCTTCGACCGTGGATCACAGTTTACATTAAAATTCTGGATACACTTGTGTAAAACACTTCAAATACAACAACATCTCAGTACTGCATACCACCCTCAAATGAATGGCCAAACAGAAAGGACCAACCAGTGACTTGAGCAGTACCTGAGATGTTTCTGTTCTCACCTACAGGATGACTGGGCGTGCAAACTCCCACAAGCCGAATTTTCATACAATAATTCGGTAAATGCCACTACACAATTTACCCCATTCTACATCAATTATGGATTCCATCCTTCTTTTCATCTCTTGCCCAACTTGGAATCACCTTGCCCTAAGGTAACAGAACCTACCAACTCTATCGCTCAAACCTTCACTGTGATTGAGGACAATATTAAACAGGCACAAGCTCTGCAAAAATGCTATTATGACCTCAGACACCGTTCTCCTTCTTCATACGCTATAGGCGATTTTGTCTGGTTCAGCAAAAAATGGTAAAAAAAAACCCCATTCAAGAATACACTTATAGCACTCAAGGCAGACAAGTGAATACATCATAGCTTGTATATAGGCACGAACTGGGCCAAGGGGTAATTCGCTAAATATGAGTTAAAACATAACTTTTATTAAAAACAGAAAAACTATAAAATAATGGGATGTGCAATTAAAATAAACAGCTAGTGAGGACTGAAATAAATAAATTCAGAACCATGTACTTAATTAGTAGATACATGTCTTATTCAAGATCAAGGTTATGATGTGACTGTGTGATTAGTGTAAACAGTAATAGAATACAGTGCATAAAGAAAGTACCAGCTCAATTGCTGGAGCTGCAGATATCTCTGCCACAAATCTTAAAGTGGAAGGGCCTTGTAGTAGGATAATGCCCAAAAACAAGGGTAACAATGTTGCCTTCCTTCTGTGTATAAGGACAATGTACCAAAATATAGGCAGCTGTAGGGGAATGCCAAGTGAATATGATATAGATAGATACAAAAGTATCAGATCTCTTAAATAAATTACCTTATAATACCAAATACTGTAGGTTTGCTATATTTGGTATTATAAGGTAATTTATTTAAGTGATCTGATACTTTTGTATCTATCTATATCATATTCACTTGGCATTCCCCTACAGCTGCCTATATTTTGGTACATTGTCCTTATAAACAGAAAGAAGGCAACATTGTTACCCTTGTTTTTGGGCATTATCCTACTACAATGCCCTTCCCCTTTAAGGATTTGTGGCAGAACATAACTGCAAAACGGTTAAAGGAACTTCCGGTCAAAATTTAAATGCACATAGATGAAATACATCTTAGAATAGAAACATATTTGCAATATACATGTATTGTCAAAAATGCTTCTAGTAAAAGTTATCACTGGTTTAGTGTTAACATTTTTCTCTGCATGTTCATGTGAAGCATAGCTAGATATTCTAAGTTCACCAGCATTTTAAATACTGTAGTGGCTATGTCAAATTGAGTCATTACCTGATGGTATCAGCACCTAAGGCCCTCTGAGCAAGTGTTGTGTTTAAAATGCTGGTGCATGGTGCATACTTAAATACACATTTGAACAGCTATAACTTTTATTAGAAGCATTTTTTGCTAATACGTGTATTCAAAACTGAATATATATATATATATATATATATATATTATATATATATATATATATATACAGACACAAATACCTACATCTGTATACCTCTTTCTATAGATATATAGGTATATATGTATTTCACATAAAACAGTATTATATATATATATATATATATATATATATATATAAATATAGATTTAATAATAAAAAGTAAATTATTTTCTATGTGAAGAACATGGCCCCAGGTGAGATGACATATACGGCGTGGGGCGCAAAACTCGGCGTCGCCAGTTTTTAGTTAAATCAATTGATCACATATACGGCGCAGTAAACAATTACGCACCTATATTTTGCACTTCGCACACAGTTTTTAACCCCACCTGACAATGCACACCCTCATTAGCCAAATAGTATCTTCCCTCTGCAAGTGTGTCAACCAATCACAAACAGCACAACCTCTCACCTGCAGTCTTAAAAACACCTGACAATTACACACCCTCATTAGCCACCATGTTTCCCCTGCATTACTTGCATCGGTTGTATAGACGCTGTCTTGGGGCACAAGGGGTGCTGGAAGACCTACCTGTCCCTGCTGCTGCCCTTGTTGCTGTTTTGGTTCCTGATGAGGATGCTCAACCTGCTGTGGCTAATATCCCTGCTGGTGATGCCCCTGGTCATGGTGCTGCGGCCGTCCCAGCTGCTGCTGCTGTCCCCGCTCCTGGTGCTGCCCCCGATGCTGTTGTTGCTGCAGCTGGTCAGAGGCTAGCAGGGCCAATACGACATCAGCATCAGCAGAGGGGGAGACCAAGGGCACCAAGGATCCACAAGGTTAGGGTCATCCTGTTTGGAATGACAGAGGAAGAGGTCAGGGAAAGGTATCGCTTGACGTCTCCAAGCCTCATTGACCTATTTGAGACCTTGAAGGATGATATTGACCCTCAAGCGAATAGGAACCAAGCTCTGACTGGTATGCAGAAGCTGTTGTGTGTTGTGCACTTCCTGGCATCCAGCTCATTCCAGTCAACAGAGGGCTATGTGTCTGGCCTAGCGCAGTCCACCTTCTCCAGGGTCCTGGGGGAGGTGTTGTCTGCTCTGGATAAACAGACACAGCAATACATTTGATTTACCCGTACCCCCCCAGGAGTGGAACAGTCTTAAACAAGGCTTCTATCGACTGGGGGGGGTATTCCCAATGTCATGGGGGCAATTGATTGCACACATGTGCGTATCTTGGCCCCACATGAGGAGCCATTCCTCTATATTAACAGAAAAGGGTTTTACTCCTTGAATTGCCAGATGGTCTGTGATGCCACTCTGAAATTCATCCAGGGAGTGACCATGATTCCTACATCCTGCACCAGACCTCCTTATTCCAGCTTTTTGAATCTGGAGCACTCTCGAGAGGTTGGCTGCTTGGTGAGTATGCACTACCTTAATTTTGTCTGTGTATTTCACTTAAATTCTTTTGTAATTTAAATATACATTTTTTTTGTGACAAAGCCAAAAACTTCAGAAAATGCATATTTGTGTGGAATGTTTTTGTAGACTGTCCCTTTAAGTTTATTGAATTTATCTAAATTTATAATATAATAATTAACCATTTAGGTTATACATGTCTGCTATAAATCACTATTTATCCTTTAACAATGCATACGATTGTTAAAGGGTCAATTTAATAATTATTCGTATTTCAAGTTTCAATTAGAGAATCAAATTGTTATTTTTTTTTTTTTTACATTTACTTCTATTAGCACATTTGATTTGTTTACAGTGTTTGATTGTGGAAGTGATACCTAGGTAGCTTGTGTGCACATGCCTGAAGCACTACATGACAGGAAATATTTCTGCCAGCTAGTGCTCTTGCTACTGTTTAACATTGTAGAAAAACTGCTGTCATATAGTGCTGCAGTCACGTGCACACTCTTCATCTTACATTTCTGTATTTAAAATAAGAAAAACACAAAACAATGACTATATTAAAGGAATAGTCTATCCAAATTAAACTTGCTTTAATCAGATAGAGCAAGCAATTTTAAGCTACTTTCTTATTTACTCATATCATCAATTTTTATTCATTCTCTTGGTATCTTTTTTAATGGTAAGTTTAGGAGTCATCATATTTTAGTTTCAGCACCTGGGTAGTGCTTGCTGATTGGTGGCTACATTTCATACAAACAATCAGAAAGTTCTACCCAGGTGATTTTCCATAAATGTGCTGGCTCCTGTGCTTACATTCTTGCCTTTTCAAATAAAGATAGCAAGAGAACAAATAAATAATGTTAATAGGAGTAAAAAAAAAGTTGCTTAAAATTCCATGCTCTGATTCATGAAATTAAAATTTTGACTAGACTATGGGGCCAATTTATCATGGCCCGAATGGGGCCAAATACCTTTGTTTCCACGCGAGCCTTCAGGAGTTAAGAAGCAGCGGTCTTAATACCATTGCTCCTTAACTCGTTTGCTGCTTCTGAGGCTGCGGACATCATTACGCCCAATTGAATATGATTGAGTTGATTGATAACCCCTGCTAGCGGCTGCAAATCTGCAGGGGATGACATTGCACAAGCAGTTCACTAGAACTGTTTGTGCAATGTTAAATACCGACAGCGTATGCTGTCGGCATTCAGCGATGTCTGTCAGACATGATACGCTACAGCGAATCATGTCCTCCAGCCCCTATACCTTTAATAAAAGTATATTGGTTACATTGCACCTTTTTAATGCTCTAGCTAAATCAATCTTTTAAATGAAATTCCTTTTAGGTCGCTTTAAGCACATGATGAATCTGTATTAATCAGAATATCTATATTACATGACAGGTGACGCAGGGTACGGCTGCAGACCATGGCTTTTGACCCCCTTAGCACACCCTCTTACAGAGCCACAACTCAGGTACCAGGAGGCCCTCATACGTACCAGAAATGTGATAGAAAGAAGCTTTGGTCTATTCAAAACCAGATTTAGATGTCTGAACATTAAGGGACAGAGCTTTACAGTATAACCCCAACAAAGTGTGTTCCATTGTCAATGCATGTTGTATTCTACACAACATTGCTGTGGACACGTCTATTGGGGGACATTGAGTCACAGCAAGAACAGGTGGTGTCTGTACCTGAGGGTGTGGACAGGGGGAAACTGAGGGGGAACTAAGTGAGGGACTTTGTCATCAGTGAATACTTCACCTGTAAGTTACTTGTTTCTAAGCCCAGTAAGCCATATAGGTCACATGTATTATGATGTATGGCAGTACCTCACCAACCATTGCATTTGTATATTTCATGTTTTGCAGGATTCCATACTGCAGATTTCAGTTGCATGTAAGTGAAACTAAACTGCTTCTGGAGGTGGAAGAGATGCTGCTGCTTCTGGAGGTGGAAGAGATGCGGCTGCTTCTGATGAACTTGTTTGTAATGAAGCTGCTGCTGTAGTTTCTTCAGCAGATGGTGGAGCTTGTCCTAGGGAAGCAGATGGTGGAGCTCACACAGATGATTCACATTCCCACTGTGGACAAGTGTGCGACCACTCAGTCTCTTCAATAGCCACATCCTGTGACAGTGTCCTTGTGTAATTCCCATGACTTAGTTGAGACTGTGATTGTGTTGTGGGGGAAATATACCTGTACCCTTTGTGGGCTGTTGGCTCTTCCTCAAAATCAAAGGTAGTATATTCCTCTGGCCATGAATGTTTCCACGGGTAATATTGCAATGTTGGTGGCATCACCCCTGGCTCCTGTGTTGAATCCTGCCAACCATGCTCCTGCCTGGGAGCCCACTGATCTGTGATTGCCTGTAGACTGGTGGTGGTGGTGGTGGAATGGCAGTAGGGCCTGACAGATGCACAGAGGGTGCTGTTCATATCCTTGACACAGGTGGTACTGTGGAGGAGTTAAAGGATGAGAGGGATTAGTACAGTCAAATATATGTACATGTGGGCATACTATTTACATTAATACATGCTAGGACCTATACGGATTCACATGTGAAACTCTGTTATATGCATGTGCACATTGTGAGTTGGTCTATGAGTGATTTTAATAGAATCAGTATTATTATTATTTTTATTATACTTTATTTATAAAGCGCCAACATATTCCGCAGCACTGTCCATGGGCACAATTATTTTAAATAAAACAATGATATAAAACTTGTAAGAGACAAGACAAAATTTTACAAATACATTCAGAAAGAATTGAGGGACCTATTCCCGTGGGAACTTACAATCTAGAAGGGTAGGAGGTTGAGAGGACTGCAAGATTGAGAAAGATGTTAATGCAGAGTTAGATGAGGGAAATGTTAGGTAAGTGAAATTAATTTATTATTGAGTTGGGTGGTATGCTTCTCTGAACAAAAAAGTCTTCAGGGAGCATTTAAAAGAAGAAAGATTAGGGGAAAGCCTGACAGGATGAGGGAGAGTGTTCCAGAGGGTAGGTGCTGCATGACAGAAGTCCTGCAGTCTAGCATGGGAAGAGTTGATAGTCAAAGATGCAAGGAGCACATCATTATTGGATCTTAGCTGGAGTATACTTGTTGATTGGAGAGGATAGGTAGTGGGGAGCGGCATTGGTGAGACCTTTGTATGTGAGGGTGAGAATTTTGAATTTAATTCTGCTGTGAATGGGGAGCCAATGAAGGGACACGAAGAGAGGTGCAGCAGATACAGAGTGACAGGAAAGGTGGATTAGCCTGACAGAGGCATTTAGGATGGATTGAAGGGGGGGAGAGGCGGGAAAGAGGAAGGCCAGTAAGTAGGTTATTGCAGTAGTCAAGTCGAGAAATAACAAGGGAGTGGATTATTTGCTTTGTGGTGTTAGCGCACAAAGATAGTATTGCGCTGTGCAGGTGCGAGTTCAAGAAACCACATGGAACTGTAAAAATCCAACCATTGTGTGTGAGCCTGTCCATATTGCCTGTTGGATTTTAGATATGCTGACCGTCATGCTTTTAATTGTATGCAATAAAGTGGTTGGATTTTTACAGTTCCATGTGGTTTGTTGAACCCGCACCTGCACAGGGCGCTACTATCTTGGATTCATGTTGAACTTTTGTTGTTGCGTGAATAGCAGTATCTGCCTATAGTAGCAGCCTCTGCATTGGATCTTCCAAGGGGATATTGTGCCGTTACGCTCCATTGTGCCGTTACACGGAGAATTGTCAACAAGACCGTAAGTGAGCACTCCTACACACAGAGAACTCTGTGTTCTGAATATTGAAAATATTTGGAAGGCGGTTGCGGCAGGATGTTACTCTGAGATATGTTAGTATTTCAATATTCCAGATCACATCATGAGTGGCATTGTGTTATGTAGTAGTAATGTACAGTCAAATTGTATATGTTTTGGTTATTACTCAAACTCCCATGCTCCTCATCATGTCCATGGATGATTGAAGTGTTTTGTATTGCAATTACATATAATACAAGTGTATGGGATGTTACTCACCAGCATAATGTGCTGTGATTGCAACCCCTGAGTCACAAGCCCCTGGAAGTCCACGGACTGCTGTGGTACTCAGGTACCTGTGGATCATCTCCTGCCATGTGTTGTACTCCATTGGGAGTTTTGGGCCACTACTTGTTCCCCTCTGGTGGACTGCTTCCTGGCCCATCTTCTCCTTAACACACCTCTTGCAGTCATTTCATCATTTTTTAAGTCCCTCAACAGTCCTCCTCTGCTAGGACACACTGTTAACAGCATCCTCTACCGCCAGCCATGCACTTCTTTTTCTTTTGGCGTTGCCTTTGCCCTTCTCCGTGATGAATAGGTGACCATAATTATCCATGATGGCCTGGACTAGGTTAACATTTTTGTCAAAGGAGAAGTTGGGACATCTCATCCTCCCCTAATCCATGGCCACTTGACTTCCTCCCTGAGATTTACCTGGCAGTGTGTGTTCATCCCTATCCTCTCCCTCCTCTACCCTTCTGTCCCCATGTGCACCCTCTGTCCCTCTCCTTGATGTGCCTGGTCTCTGGGGCTCTTGGGAATCTCTCCTCCAATCATTCCTTCTGGCTCTTCCTCACCCTCTCCCCACTTACTCCCTGTCGGGGGGCCCACTGCTCCTCCTGTCAACTCATATCCTCCTCTCCCTGCTATTCCTCTCCCCTACACCCTACTTCTCCCTGCCAGCCTAAAACTACTCACACCACACACACACTTCCAGTCACTCCCATGCAAGTTCAGTCGCACACAATCACAACCAAGCAATGGAAAAAATAAAACAAGAAATGTGTGAGGTGTTAGAAAATAAAAGTGTGTTGTATGTGTATATGTATATGTATGCAAATGCATGCAATATGTGAAAATATGTGTGTGTCCAAATAATCCTCAAACCACCAATGCGACCTAACAAACTTTTATGTTTGCTCTTCTCTCTCTTCACTATCAATATCCTCCATTCCTTGGCCATGTGTTGTAGCTCAAAGAACAATCCAAACACACACAAAAAAATGGCGGTTACGCATTGGGTTTATATAGTGATTTTAAATGGTGTATTTACATGACGCTTTCTAACAACTTACACTTACTAAATACTGGTGTAAGTTACTGGCAATGCCAGATATGTGTATTTGCACACATTTCTGTACCTCACCAGTTTGGCCTACTTACGCCAGTATTTAATCTGGCGGCGCCATATATGGGATTTCCCCGTTGTGCAAGGTGATTTTACGGATGACGTGGGTTTCAGCAGTTGCACAGAAACATACGCCATATATGTAATCTCACCCTGGAATGTAAAATATCCGTAACGCGCATCGGGGTTCTCAATTTAGGACTAACGTGGTCTTGTTAGAGCACATAAAGAATTGCTAACTTCAATGCGATTATTAATAATTATTATTAAAAATTATTATGATTACTATAAAATATTCTAAATAATCCGTAAACTTTATCTAGATTTTGTACAGTATTTATAATAATTCTTAATAATATTCATTAATTTTAAATGTTTTATATTTCATATTTCAAGAACGATCATTGAAGTTTTTCATGTGCGTTAACATGACCTGTGCACACAAGTATATATATATTTATTTCGATTTGTATTTCATAAATATTGGCCATTGTTTACTGTTATGAGCTCCTATTGCAGTCAATGGGATCTGCAAACTGTTAATTTGAATCATTTGCTACTGCCAAACTTTGCCCAAAGCTTAGGTTTCACAAAATGAGATGTGATTTAGACAAAGCAGAAATTATGTCAAATTATGTAGTGGGCACATGTCTGGAGCAAATGTATAACATTCCTGCAAAACTGCTGCTCTATAGGGCTATATGAGGCAGTATATATTGAGGCCGATCCCAGCAGCCAAATTATTTCACTGTTTGTTGTTATTGAAGAATAAATCACTCTGAAATGGTAGAGATATAAGGGTCAAAAATGTAATGCAGGTGACAAATATTGCTCTCAATTCTGCAAGTAGTTAGGGGATATATCATACCTCGATAAATCCTTGCAATGCTACCTCAAAGGAATCTTCACAATCAGAGAAATGCAGATTGACCAGGATGATAAGTATTTTTCATTATGATACATAGAGGCTTAAATAAAGAAGCATTTCAAAGAATTTTGTAGTGCTTAATGCCCAAACAGCTTCCAGACTTGAATACAGAATATTCCAGGGGCAATCCAGGGCTTTTGCCATTTTGATAATGTGGGACACCTGAAATAGATGTATGAACTGTAATTAATTGGACCCAGGGCAGTGAGGAGACCTGTCAACATGTGGGTAAATGGACCTGCCTGCTACAATAGTGGCCCTATTGAGTAATGGCAGTGTTGACAAGCGGCAATACCATATGTTTATGTATATATTCGGTTCATCTTGGCATCATCCAATGAGCTACACCAGTTTAAAGCACAAGTAACAACTTGAGAAAAAGTATTATTATTAAGTGGTGCTTTTTTTATTTTTCAACTATGAAACTCATTCTACTGTTTCTATTTTAGATTTAAAATATGCAAAGCATTTTGAAAAACAGATATTTGCTTCAGTTTAATTATGCACTTTGCTAAGTATTGAAGCCAACAATGTTTTCCAGAGTTCTTGGCATAATCCTTTTGTAATATGTTGGAAGATGGAATTTTTCTCCTTACCCAATTCAATACATTGTAAGTCTGAGAAAGAAAAACACACAAAAATAAATCTTCAGTATTTACAAAGTGCACTATGATGCATATCTGAATAACAGTACATTTTGTTCCTGTGATAATTATTTGAGAATCTTGAATACCGCAGTTTGTAATTATGAGTTCCATTATGCAGAAGTGTTTGATCACCCTAAGTGTGATTATGAGCATCTTGTTCAAGTATGTTCTTTTACTAATTTGCTTCATTCTCTTTTTGCAGATAATTCTGAAACCACTTGTCTTATACTAGATCAAAGCCTTGAAATCTAGAGTGCAAAGGTCTATGCTGCCTTATCATTTTTATTCATCATAGTGGAAGTTATCAATGTGATAGAAATATTTGAAGTGCTTTATCTTCTTCAAGTACTCTTATCTGTTTTATCTTCTGATTTTCTGGTTATTTCAGTACTCCCTCTACTTACCTTCTTTAGTATGAGCTTTAGAAATGATTGTATCCATCTTTATATAAATGATAATATCATTATTAAAATTCTACTTTCCTGTAAAGACATGTCCTCTGAACTATTCTATAAATACAAGGTTATACAGCCGTGACTGAGAACTGTACTCTGTCTTTTAAACAGTTAGTCTGAGACATTTTTTTAAATCTTTTCCGACACTGTACAGATTGGCTTAAAGGTACAAAAAGCAATAATGAAATGCTCTAATTTATTATTGTATTGTTGCTTACACAAAACTAGACATTTAACCCCTACAAAGGCAATGAATGCAATGGGGTTATTTACAATCTTTCAGATTTTTTTTGAAAAATGGGAACTTAATTTTAACAAAGTAATCGCAACCTTTCCAAGTTAAACACAGCGGAAATTCACACAAGATTTGACCTCCATTTTCCCACAAAGGTACTCAGGTACAATTGGATAGAGTGTCCTTTATGATAAGTGTTAAATAATTTGAATTACAATGGATAATAAGCATCATGGGTATACTGGACATGTTTGATCAATGATATTTTTCAAACTTTTACTATGTTAAAAGTTTATCGGCTAGATTATGAGTTTTTGTCAGTAAGGCTGTGCGGTGCTAACTTGTTAAAGGGACACTGAACCCAAATTTTTTCATCCGTGATTCAGATAGAGCATGAAATTTTAAGCAACTCTCTAATTTACTCCTATTATCAATTTTTCTTCCAAGTTTTGCTATCTTTATTTGAAAAAGAAGACATCTAAGCTAAGGAGCCAGAAACTTTGATTGAGCATGTAGAGTTTCTAACACCATCCAATATGGCGAAGGTAATATCAGTGTGTTGTACACATGTGCAAAACCAGTGTTATATTTGAATACTTTTTGGAGTATTTTGTAATAAACAGAAAAGTGCTGCCTGGAGGTTTATCAAGTCTTTTAGTTGTGGAATTTGATAAGTGAAATATGGCCCCATAACTGTATTGAAAATATGGATTGTGATCAGGAAAATAGGACCAGCACATGTTATGTATGCAGCCATTTTTCACTGAATTGATAATATAAAATGTGCTGCTGATAAACAATCGAAATGGCTAACTCTGATCATGTTGATATTGATGAGCTAAACTGCAGCCGTTTGCATGCCGATAGTTATCAAATGATAGACTGTGATCAACCTCTTAGTTAGAGCATTTTGTTATTTCTATTAATGTCCTTTTTATACAGTATTCCATTGAAATACCATTGTAAAAGATAATTGCACTAAAAACTGGTATCACACTTATAACTGGCTATGTTAGCTTGACTCACCAACTAATACCGGACTCCATACAAATCTATACAGGGGTGTAGCCTAGGTCAACTACACATGTGTCTAAGGCAGCAGGATTTAGAAGGAGCAGCAAATTCCGAGGGTTAATTATATGACATGATGATCTCCCTTCCATATGTTCTCAAATTCTTTATTCATTTTATTACAAATCATTATTCCTTTGTTCATGACTGCTCTATGTGTCTCTGATCTCTGGTTATGAGAAATATATTAGGAAAAGATTGTTTGGAATGAGAAACTTGGGGTAGTAGCTTTTCCAGTCCATAGGGTAGCACACCATCTAAATACGCATTTGAACGCAGCAGAATATCCATGTAAAGAGCATGACTTTTCATGTTTTTTTATTATTAGATACATACAGAAAAAGAAAGAATGAGCAACAGCTTAGTGGCTTGTTCTATGGCCCAGTTGCCACCTGGGAGTAGCTTCTTTTAGCCCAATTGTGTTTTTCACAGAGAAGAATGTTCCTGAATTATATTAATCTGATCCTGCCTAACAAGGTCAGTCCAGCCCCAAAATACCAGGCAACTCTCCTCTAAACAAGGGAAATGGCGACCCACAGTGAGATGGGCTAAAAGAAGCTACTCCTAGGTGATAACCGGGCCATAGAACAAGACACTGAGCTATTGTTCATTCTTGGCAGACTACTTCTCTTTCTGTTTGTTTTATTATTAGATGCCATTGTAACCAATTTGAAAAAAAAAAATCACTATAATCTGTTTGCTACAAAGATTTTTAAACACTAAATACATGTCAAGCACCTCCCTCTAATTATGGTGGCCACCATTTTGGAACATAGTTTTATTTGCATGTACATAAAGGAGAGTTACTGCACATGTTCACACACATCAGAAATTAAATGTGTAAAAGTTAAATTTCAACATGGCGGCACCCATGACCTGAGGGAAGGAGCGAGTTAGCTTCAATACTATGCTTTAAAATGTATTTTCCAAAGTTCTTGCAAATACTTTGTTCATGTGTTAGTAAGCCCCATTGTTTTTTTATAAAGAAAAAAAAGTTACAAATATTGTTCCAATCTTACTTAAACTATAAAACTTACACCTAGATTATGAGTTTTGGTTGCGGCTTTTAATGCTGAAAAAAATGGCAATTTCAACATAATGGCCAGGAACGCATATTACGAGTCATGTCGGCAGGGCCGCCATCAGGGGGTGACAGGGGTGACTCCTGTCAGGGGCCCAATGGGCTAGGGGGGCCCCATGAGGCAAGAACTAAAAAAAAAAAAAAAATTTTTTTTTTTAATTTTGGCAGCCACCAGTGGGTACTACAGCAGAGTACTAATTGAGCATGGGAAATATTCTTACAAGGAGTAAAGTATTAGCATTTGAGAGGATTTCTGAGTGTGCACTAAACCGCTATGCACAGTGTGAGACAGACTTGGCACTTTGTTTGTAGAGTGTGTGCCTGAGTCAGAATGGCTGATCACTTTCATTTGCAGAAGAGGTAGGAATTACTTAGCAAATGTTTTTTATTTTTTTGTGCAATTTAAGATTGTAACTTTAGTGTGGTAGTAGTTGTATGGTGGGGCCAGGGGTCCATAAAAACAATTTTTTTTTTAGCAGCAGTGTATTTATGATTATTTGACAATGCTGTAGAAATTCTATATTTAAAACCATGCAGAAATGTTTCCTCCTCAATACACAAATGATATATATTACATTCCAGTTTACTGCCCCTTTATGCAAGGACTTTCCAGATACAAGGAGGCATTTTATCTAAGATTTTTACATCTGCATAACATGTTATACTCTCAGACTTAGATTGCTCAGTGTTGGAAATGAGACAGGTTAACTTAAAACTGTTCAGTTTACTCTACAGCTGACTTAATTTTGAAATGCATACCAACAAGCTTAAATCCTGCATTTAACCAGATCTAATGGTATGAGTACCACAGCTTATGGTTCCACCAAGACCATATAGAATACAGCATTTTGAAAATCCACAAGTACAGCTGACATATGGGAACATTTGTATGCTATATTTGAAGTGGTGCTCTTGGTTGGGGAAAATTGGGGAAATATGAAACAAACATATGTCAACCTTTTAAAAGTAATTTTCTTCATCTAGCCATCTACCCAGATCATTATTGTACAATTTTGAATTCACAGAATTATTTTTGATTGCACATTTACAAATATGATTCTTTAAAAAGTGATCTCTTAATTTCTGCATTTTTTTTTATCATGCATGTCACACACTGTTGATTTAGGGGATGCAAGGTGCATAAATGTTTCCTCCTGTGAGTGTTTCTGTGGGTGTCTGTGTTTATGTCTTTGTGCTTTGGTTTGTGTCTCTATCAGTGTGTATGTATTTTTTTTTCTGTTGGTATCTCTGTGAGTGTGGGTGTGTATGTATTTGTGCATTTTCTGTGGATGTCTGTGAGGGTGTGTGCATATGTCTTTGAGCTTTTTCTATGGCTGTCTCTGTGAGGGTGGGCGTGTGTTTGTCTTTGTGTATTTTCTCTGGATGCCTCTGTGAGGGTGGGTGTGTATGTCTGTGTTTTTTATGGATGTCTCTGTGAGGGTGTGTGTCTGTGTGTGTGTGTGTGTATGTATGTCTGTGTTTTCTGTGTATGTCTCTGGGAGGATGTGTATTTTCTGTGGGTGTCTCTGTGAGGGTGTGTGTATGTCTTTCTGTGTTTTCTGTGGGTGTCTCTGTTTGTGTGTGTATGTCTTTGTGTGTTTTCTGAGGCTGTCTCTGTTTCCTTGGGTGTATGTGTAAGTTTGAGTTTGTGTGTGTGTGTGTCCATTGTCTGTTCCTTTTTAGGACATTTTGACCTTATTATTCACATCTTTCTACAGACTTTGAGACTAATGAGACCTTTCCGGAAGTCACCAATCTACCATTTAACCTTTAAATTATTGTTTAGGCAGTTCAGGGCCCTTCCTTTCAGCCACTGCATGCTGTTGTCATCATTTAGTTGGCATCTTCCTTTACAAAAAGATAATCAGAACTCCATATGTTGTTTTCTAAATCTCCTTTTTTTTCAAAACTGTAGTTTACCTCATTACTTGTCAGGTCAATGTAAACAAGTGCTAAGTGTCTGTTTGGGTGCCTGTGTCTGAGTTTCTTTGCGTGTTTGCTAGAGTGTCTATATGTGAATCCTTATGTGTGAGTGTGTGTGTATGTTTCAGTGTATGTTACTACCTTTACAACATTTCCAAGTTTAAATAGACACTTAAGAATAAAGTGCATATACGTTTTAGTCACTTGGTCAAAAATTGCACATGTCAAAGGGGGGGGGGGGGCCTGATCAATGGTTAAGTCAGGGGCCCCAAAATTTCTAGTGGCAGCCCTGCATGTTTGTATAGCTATACCGCAAGCATTTTAGCCTGTAATGCAACGTCAAGCCCGCACTAAGAAAACTAAGTTTTTGCGTAGGAATTCCATAGCGCCGGTATTACAGGTTGTCCGGTCCGGCTAAAGCGCTTGCGTTACAGCCTATACCGACACGAACCATACCGCCATTTCACAAAACTCATAACTAAAGTGTTACAAAGTACACTAACATACACATCAGTTTCCAAAAGTAAACTAATGACTGTTAAAGATCATTATATATAATTCAGTTCAGTTCAAATCTTGAGAAATATATAAGGTGTCTAGTGCTTAGTGCGGTTATAGGATAATAAAAAGTGCTTGTCAGGATAAGTATAGAGTGCTAAAATGCAGGTAATTAAACCTCCTTCTCTGAAGCCTGCATTTGATCCACTAGCCCTATTGCCTGTCTTACCGGACTATGATTACGGCTTCCTTAGCCGAAACGCGTAAGCCATCAGTGCCACACCGCTTACTCGTGTGCATATAACTGCTGTTTATCCTCTGGATATATATTTTAACTTTTGGATGCAATAAAGTATTGGATTTTAACGTATGGCGGATCTTTAGTTTTCTTTTCTGTGAAAGTACACTAACACCCATAACCTACCTATTAACCTCTAAACTGCCGCCCTCCTGCATCGCAAACACTATATTAAACACTATATTAAAACTATTAACTAGACTTGTGCGCACTCGAAAAATTTGTTTTGCTTCGTTTTGATTTGGGCTGTAAAAAACATTCAGTTCGAGACATTCGTAATAATTTGGTATGTGTCAGTAATTTGGTTTCAGAATTTATTTGTGTCGTTCCGAATTTTGAAATTTGGATGCATTCGAAGCCATTACCAAATTATTATTAATTTCGGACTGAATCTTTATTACGGACCGAATCGTTATTTCTAGCTAATGTTTCGGCGATTGCAAAACAAAATGATGTTAAACCATTGCCGCCATCCACGCCGCCACTAAATAAAGCTACTAACCCCTAAATCGCCATGCCCCCACATCACTAACACTACCTAAACCTATTAACCCCTAGACCACCGTTCCGAAACATTACTGACACAAACTAAACCTATTAACCCCATAAACTGCACCCGCCACATCGCTGACACAAACTAAACCTATTAACCCCTAAACTGCACCCCCACATTGCCAACACAAACTAAACCTATTAACCCCTAAACCGCCATTCCGAAAAATCGCCGTCACAAACTAAACCTATTAACCCCTAAACCATACCCCCCACCTCACCGACACAAACTAAACCTATTAACCCCTAAACCGCTGTTCCAAAACATTGCCGACACAAACTAAAACTATTAACCACTAAACCGCACACCCCCACATCGCCGTCACAAACTAAACCTATTAACCCCTAAACCGTACCCCCCACATCGTCAACACAAACTAAACCTATTAACCCTTAAACCGCTGTTCCAAAACATCGCCGACACAAACTAAAACTATTAACCACTAAACCGCACACCCCCACATCGCCGACACAAACTAAACCTATAAACCCCTAAACCGCCCCCCCCCACATCGCCAACAATAACTAAACCTATTAACCCCTAAACCGCACCCCCCACATCACGGACACAAAGTAAACCTATTAACCCCTAAACCGCACCCCCCCCACATTGCCAACGCTAAATAAACCAATTAACCCCTAAACAGCCATTCCAAAACATCGCCGACACTAACTAAAGCTAATAACCCCTAAACCGCCATTCACAAACATCGCCAATACTAACTAAACCAATTAACCCCTAAACCGCCAGCCCCCAGATCGCAACAACCTAAATTAAACTATATTAACCCCTAAACCTAACACCCTCTAACTTTAACATAATTAAAATATAGCTAAATTAAAGTTACAATTATTAACTAAATAATACCTATTTAAACCTGCCCATCCAAATGCCCTTTTCAGGACAATGGGTAGCTTAGGTTTTTTAGATATTTTTTTTTTATTTTGTGGGTTTGTGGGGGTGGGTGTTTGTAATGTTAGTGGGTGTTTGTATTTTTATTTCATAAAGAGAGCTGATTTCTTTAGGGCAATGCCCTACGAAAGGCCCTTTTAAGGGCCATTGGTAGTTTATTCTAGATTAGGTTTTTTTATTTTGGGGCTTTTTTAAAAAAATTGGTAGTTTGGGAGGCGGGGGTTTGTATACTGTTAGGGGTTGTTTGTTTTTCTTTGTAGCAAAAAAAGCTGTTTAACTTAGGGCAATGCCCTATAAAAGGCCCTTTTAAAGGCCCTTGGTAGTTTATTTTAGATTAGGCCTTTTTATTTTGAGGTGTTTTTTTTTTTAAAGGGTATTAGAATAGGAATAATTTTTATTTTTTTGGATAATTTTGATTTTGTTTTTTGTAATGGTAGGTTTTTTTATTTTTCTAATGGTAGGTTTTTTATTTTTTGCAATTTTAGGTTTTAGTGTAAGGTAGTTTTATTTCACAGGTAAGTTTGTATTCATTTTAAATAGGTAGTTAGTAAATAGTTAATAACTATTTACTAACTAGTCTACCTAGTTAAAATAAATACAAACTTGCCTGTGAAATAAAAATAAAACCTAAGCTAGCTACAATATAACTATTAGTTATATTGTAGCTAGCTTAGGTTTTATTGCATTAGTAAGTTACATTGTATTTAGATTTAAATATTATTTAGTTAATAATTGTAACTTTAATTTAGCTATATTTTAATTATGTTAAAGTTAGGGGGTGTTAGGTTTAGGGTTAGGTTTAGGGTTAGGGGGTGTTAGGTTTATTTTAGGGTGTTGCGATCTGGTGGGCCGGCGGTTTAGGTGTTAATAGGTTTAGTTAGTATTGGCGATGTTTGTGAATGGCGGTTTCGGGGTTAATAGCTTTAGTTAGTGTCGGCAATGTTTTGGAGCATTGGTTTAAGGGTTAATAGGTTAGTGTTGGCGATGGGGGGTGCGGTTTAGGGGTTAATATATTTAGTTTGTGTAGGCGATGTTGGGGGGTGCGGTTTAGGGGTTAATAGGTTTAGTTCGTGTTGGCGATGTGGGGGGGTGCAGTTTAGGGGTTAATAGGTTTAGTTAGTGTTGGCGATGTGGGAGGGGTGCGTTTTAGAGGTTTATAGGTTTAGTTCATGTCGGCGATGTGGGGGTGCGTTTTAGGGGTAAATAGGTTTAGTTCATGACGGCGATGTTTCTGAATGGCGGTTTAGGGTTCAATAGGTTTAGTTTGTGTTGGCGATGTGGGGGTGCGGTTAAGGGGTTAATAGGTTTAGTTCATGTCGGTGATGTTTCAGTATGGCGGTTTAGGGGTTAATAGGTTTAGTTAGTGTTGGTGATGTGGGGGGTGCGGTTTAGGGGTTAATAGGTTTAGTTTGTGTCGGCGATGTTTCAGGATGGCAGTTTAGGGGTTATAAGGCTTAGTTAGTTTCAGCGATGTCGAGGAACGGTGGTTTAGGGGTAATACCTAAGAGTTAGTGACGGGGAACTGCGGTTTAGGAAGGAACAATGAAAAATTCTAAATATGAATAAGGGATCCGAAAATTCTGAAACATATTTATTCATTTTCACAATTTTTCGGGATGTGCCGATTCAGCAATTCGAATGCAAAATACAAATTGCGAATTTGTCCGAAACGAAATGCACATGTTTACTATTAACCCCTAATCTGCCGCCCACCCACATAGCAAGTATTAAATAAACCTATTAACCCCTAATCTGCTGCCTACTCACACCGCCAACGCTATTTAAATATATTAACCCCTAAACCGCCGCTCCCGGACATCGCCACCACTATAATAAAGTTATTAACCCCTATTCCGCTGCTCCCCGATATCGCCGTCACTAAATAAAGTTATTAACCCCTAAACCTCCGGCCTCCCACATCTCCTTAAAAGAGCCTTTTGTAGGGAATAACCCTAAAGAAATCAGCTCTTTTACCTGTAAAAAAATACAAAGTCCTCCCAACAGTAAAACCCCCAACATCCCAAAATAAAAAACCTAACTTTAAAAAAAAACTAAGTTACCCATTGCCCCTAAAGGGGCATTTGTATGGGCATTGCCCTTAAAAGGGCATTTAGCTCTTTTGCATTGCCCTTAAAAGGGCATGTAGCTCTTTTACAAAGCCCAAAGCCCTAATCTAAAAAAAAAAACACCCCAATTTTTTTTTTAAAAACCCAACACTAACCCCAGAAAATCTACTCAAGGTTTCTAAAGTCCGGACATCCATCTCCATCCAGGCGGCGAGGTCTTCATACATCCCAGGGGCGTCTTCTATCTTCATCCCGGCGGCGCGGAGCGGAGCCATCCTGGAAGCTGATCCTATCCTGTGTGTAGCATCTTCTTCATATGGTCGCTGCCGTACACTGAAGTTGAATGCTGTGAATTACTGTTGGGGGAACTTTGTATTTTTCTACAGGTAAAATAGCTGATTTCTTTAGGGCAATGCCCTACAAAAGGTCCTTTTAAGAGCTATTGGTAGTTTATTGTAGACTAGGGGGAGTTTTTATTTTGGGGGGACTTTTTTTATTTTTATAGGGCTATTAGATTAGGTGTAATTGTTTTTATTTTGGATAATTTTGTTTGTTTTTGTAATCTTAGTGTCTTTTATTTTTCGTGATTTTAGTGTTAATTATTTTTGGTAAACTTAGATTTTTTAAATTTTTCGTAGTATTTGGTGTGTCTTTTTAGTTGTTATTTAGATTTTTTTTAATTTTTTGGTAGTGTTAGGTTTTTTAAATTTCTAATTTTGATTTTTAATTGGTAGTATTTTTTATTTATTAGAATAGTATGGTTAGGTTAATTTATAGTTTAATGACAGGTTTATTTTTTTTTCACAGGTAAGTTTTTATTTATTTAAATAGAGTTATATTGTAATTTTAATTTAAAGTTAGGGCAGTGTTAGATTTAGGGGTTAATAGTTTAATTTAGTGTTTGCGATGTGGGGGGCCGGCGGTGTAGGTTTTAATAACTTTATTTAGTGGCGGCTATGTTGGGGAGCGGCGGAATAGGGGTTAATAACTTTTATTAGTGGCGGTGATGTCGGGAGTGGCAGATTAGGGCTTAATAACTTTATTTATGTGGCGACGATGTTGGGGTGCGGGGGAATAGGGCTTAATAACTTTATTATAGTGGCGGCGATGTCAGGGAGCGGCAGATTAGGGGTTAATAACTTTATTTAGGTGTCGGCAATGTCGGGGGCGGCAGATTAGGGGTTTAGACTTGGGGTTTATGTTAGGGTGTTAGGTTTAAACGTAACTTTTTTTTCCCATAGACATTAATGGGGTTGCGTTACGGCGATCACCATTCCGCACTTCAGGTGTTAGTTTTTTTTCTAACACTCTCTCCTCATTGATGTCTATTGGGGAAAGCGTGCACGAGCACGTCAAAGCAGCCCTTGGATTTTGTTAGGTATGGAGCTTAACGCCACCATATCGCATGCACAAGGAGGCTTTTCAGTAACTAATAGTGGCATCGCTATGGAGGGTGAAATAATGCAACTTTTGTTGCATTCGTTTCGCACCCTGTTTAGTGCAAAACTCGTAATCTAGGTGTTAGTTAGATATGGTCCTCATAATATTCATTAATGACAGAATTAAAGTGACTGGACGTTTTAAATTACTGAAAACGACAAGAAATAAGCAGCATACATCATGAATTCATGATTAAAGGGAGATTGTATTGCAAAAGTTTCTCCTTTTTAATGTTCTCCCAAAAATCCATTTTACCTGCTGGACTGTTTGCAATTGTTTACAGACCTACCTTTACCATTATTTTTTTATTCTATTTTATTTAATTTCATTTATTTTTGTATTTGAAATAGCTGCTTTTGCCACCTCATATACTGAAAATATGAATACATAAAGTTATGTACACAAGAGGCAGCATCATACAATTAACCCCTAGGCCCCTATATTCAATGCATCTTCAGACTGACAGGAAATTGCCTTTTTAAGTTTTGCAGTCCGTCAATCTGCCAATATAGTCCAAAAAAGTAGGCTAAACCTCCTAATGGCGATCACAACGCCAGTAAAATTCCCTCAACATCGCCACTGAACTGCTATCTTTAAAGCGTGTTTACACACAATAGACTGTGCGTTCACAAAAATGTATATATATTTTTTGTGTAGTAACACTTCAGATTATGCATATGTTAATTCCGTTTCACTGTATATTCACTAGATTTGTCACACTGGAAAATATCGCCACAAAGCAGAAGAAACTGATATGGCTCTCAGAAAACCACTTTTACCCACTTTTCGTTTTTAGTTCACAAATATTATTACTCTCTACCCAAATGGTAGCGTTCATATCACAACTCAGGGATATGAGGGGCAAATCTTAAAGAGACTGGCTATTTTGCCATATTCCCGGCTGTCCCACTCTGCAGGCAGTGTAAGCATTGGATCTCTTCCTAACATTCTCTATAGACAGTGAGCATAATAGGTATAAAATAATTCTCCCTTGGAGGAAATAGGATAGGCCAGCATTATCCAGGAAAGAACTGCACTTGTCCAGGGCTTATCTGCTGTTGTTGCTGAGACTAAGCGCCACATGCCACTTTACGGGGAAACACTAGAGCTGATACTATAGGAGCAGCAGAAAGGCCTAAACCAATCAGAGGGCAGCTGCTAATGGAACACAGAGCACAAAATGCACAGCTCTTTGTTGCAGGCTGCTTATAGCAGCAAGAATATGTACAGTGCGCCTGATATAAGTAATTTTAACCAAGATGGTGAAGAAGTGTTTGTCTGGTTTAATGAAGCAGCTATGTAAGTAAGCTATCATAGGGAAGTTGGATTTTTTGGGTGATTTTACTGGCTAAAAATGCTCTGGTTTGCTGACAAAAGTTGTTAAAATATGTGCCTGCTGATAGGTATTATACACTACTGTCTTCATGGCTGAGACAAGGAGGCCTATTTATCAAAGGTCTGGTGGACCTTATCCGACAGTGCGGATCAGGTCCGACAGACCTCGCTAAATGCGGAGAGCAATATGCTCTCCGTATTCAGCATTGCACCAACAGCTCTTGTAAACTGCTGGTGCAACGCCACCCCCTGCAGACTCGCGGCTAATCGGCCGCCAGCAGGAGGTGTCAATCAACCCGATCGTACTCGGTCGGGTTAAATTGTGGCAATCTCTGTCCGCCTCATCAGAGCAGGCGCACAGGGTTATGGAGCAGCGGTCTTTAGAACGCTGCTTCATTACTGTTTTTTCTGGAGAGTCTGAAGACTCGCCAGAAACATGGGCTTTCAAGCTCCGTTCAGAGCTTGATAAATGGGCCTCAAGGTATTAATCAAGGCTCTACATTTGGCTGCCATAATAAATGATGGTTGCAAAAAAATATATATGAGGCAAATTTTAAAATGAATGGGACTGGGTTAATTGGGGCACCAAATTTCCATGTGCCCACGGTAATATTAACCTAAATATTCCACTAGCAAGACCAATGCTATTAAGGTCCATTATATTAACTCCTACCCTTACCTGTGCTACCTTCACTAATTAAACTGTTCATATTACACAGAATCTTCTATGGTAGTATGTCTCAATACATGGTCTATTGCACACTGTGGTGGCATTGCATATGTTACACAATGGGGCACAATGGGGCTCTATAACCTGTCCGCTTGCTCTGAGGCCGCGGACAGTAATATACAGAAATGAACCCGATCAAATACAATCAGGTTGATTGACACCCCCTGCTAGCAACCCATTGGCCGCAAATCTGCAGGGGGCGGCATTGCACCAGCTGTTCACAAGAACTGCTGGTGCAATGATAAATGCCGAGAGTGTACGCTATATCGGATCATGTCCCCTCGCACAATCATAAATATGCCCCAATGTGTTTTTTATGTAATGTAATAAAAAGTATATATTATTTACAAATCACACATACATGTTTATTCAAGACAGAGTTGAATATTGACAATATTCATTGGCCATATAACATTCAAACTTTATTTCTTCCTACTTAAAAGCAAGATAAAACAGTCACAAAGGATAACATGCCATAACAAGACTACTTGGAATTCCTGATGTGGAGACTAGCACAGTAACACAGAACTGGTTCTGTAGGTACTGAAAGTATTTGAGATATGAGCTAATAGAAGAGGACATTTGCTGAAGAGGGACTCTTTAAAGGTCATAGAGCATAAGGTGAGTGTATGCTCATGAGTATGTGTTTGTATTATTTATAAGTAACATTCTGGATTTAGCATTTGAAAAAAAAATCCCTTTTTGAACCTTATTTTTTATTGTGTGTTGGAGTCATCACATTGCTTGAGAAGGCTCTTTTTTTTTTCAACTCTGTCTTCTCATGTTGCTGAGATTATTGAGTGAGAAAGAGCTGTATGTGAGATCAGTAACAAAATGGTTTCCCCTTTGGAGTCTGAGAAATTAAACACTGCTTTGCAAAATATAGGAAAACAAAATAAATGTTTAAAAGGCATTGTACTGGCAACATTTGCATTGTTTTGCATTCCAAGTATAAACGGCTAGATTACGAGTTTTGTCGGTAAGGCTTGCGGTGCTAACGCACAGGTTCTGCTCACCGCTCACCTACAAGCAACGCTGGTATTACAGTTTTTTTTAAACCCAGCGTTAGCCGCAGAAAAGTGAGCTTAGAGCAAAATTTAGCTTCACATCTCACCTCAATACCAGCGTTGCTTACGGTAGCGGTGAGCTGGCTAAACGTGCTCATGCACGATTTCCCCATAGGAATCAATGGGGCAGATTTAGCTGAAAAAAAACTAACACCTGCAAAAAAGCAGCGTTCAGCTCCTAACGCAGCCCCATTGATTCCTATGGGGAAATACTTTTTATGTCTACACCTAACACCCTAACATGAACCCTAATCTTAAACTTATTAACCCCTAATCTGCCGTCCCCGACATCGCCGACACCTGCTTTATATAATTAACCCCTAATCTGCCACCCCCAATGCCGTCGCAACCTAACTACACTTATTAGCCCCTAATCTGCCGCCCCCAATGTCGCTGCCACTATAATAAAGTTATTAACCCCTAAACCTAAGTCTAACCCTAACCCTAACACCCCCTAACTTAAATATAATTTTAAATAATCTAAATAAAATTACTATAATTAAATAAATTATTCCAATTTAAAACTAAATACTTACCTATAAAATAAACCCTAAGCTAGCTACAATATAACTAATAGTTACATTGTAGCTATCTTAGAGTTTATTTTTATTTTACAGGCAACTTTGTATTTATTTAACTAGGTAGACTAGTTAGTAAATAGTTATTAACCACTTACTAGCTACATATTTAAAATAAAGACAAATTTACCTGTAAAATAAAACCTAACATTACAAGTTACAATTACACCTAACATTATACTTTAATTAAATTAATTCCCTAAACTAACTACAATTAAATACAATTAACTAAATTACGAAAACCCCCCCCACTAAATTACAGAAAATAATAAAATAATTAAAAAAAATTAAACTAATTACACCTAATCTAATCCCCCTAATAAAATAAAAAAGCCCCCCAAAATAAAGAAATCCCTACCCTATACTAAATTACAAATAGCCCTTAAAAGGGCTTTTTGTGGGGCATTGCCCCAAAGTAATCAGCTCTTTTACCTGTAAAAAAAAAAAAATACAATACCCCCCCAACATTAAAACCCACCACCCACACACCCAACCCTACTCTAAAACCCACCCAATACCCCCGTAATAAAACCTAACACTACCCCCTTGAAGATCACCCTACCTTGAGACGTCTTCACCCAACCGGGCAGAAGTGGTCCTCCAGACGGCCAGAAGTCTTCATCCAGGCCGTATCTTTTATCTTCATCCATCCGGAGCAGAGCGGGTCCATCTTCAAGACATCCGACGTGGAGCATCCTCTTCGTTTGATGGCGACTGGAACAATGACGGGTCCTTTAAATGACGTCATCCAAGATGGCGTTCCCTTCAATTCCGATTGGCTGATAGAATTCTATCAGCCAATCGGAATTAAGGTAGAAAAAATCCTATTGGCTGATCCAATCAGCCAATAGGATTGAAGTTCAATACTATTGGCTGATTAGAACAGCCAATAGGATTGAGCTTGCATACTATTGGCTGATTGCAACAGCCAATAGAATGCAAGCTCAATCCTATTGGATGATTGGATCAGCCAATAGGATTTTTTCTATTATCTAGGTCTATTAGGTGTAGGTCATAACATACTTCTCCACGCCAGCAAAGAGGTGAAGCCATCGGAAACATTTTAGCTAGTCTAAAAAGAGTTCTGCACACATAAAAGGGAGCGCTAAAAAGCTAGGCAAAATAAAGGATCTAGTACAAAGTAATTAATTAAAAGTAAGCAAGTTTAATCAGATCACTAAAGATCTATTACTGAGACTCACTACCTATATATTGAGTTAAAGACTCAAAAGAGGATATATGGTACAATGCTAGGTAAATGAAAATACGTAACTACAAGTTTCTACAAATACAGCTAAAAATGCTTACAAAGTGCTTAATACATATAACAACTTAGGTAAAAATGTTTACAAAGTGCTTAATACATATAACAACTTGGTAAAAGATTGATTGTGCAAAATGAAACAAGTGGGGGTGGGGAGCGCTCAAAGGAGAGCTGTGAGTTGGACTACCTATTTGAAAACAATAGTGTATATTTTGAGCAGTATATGTGACGTATTTCAAAAAAAATTTTTTATTGATAGTTACTGGTGTGAATTAGTGTCCTTTCGGTTTAAAGTTGATCTGCAGTTCTTTTAGTGTTGATCTGCAGAATGTTTTCTATCAATATCTGTAGTGAATTTGTGAAAAAATGTGCTATATTGCTCTGAAATTTCTACTTTAATATGTGCACAAAAAAAAGTGGAAAAGTGTAACTTTATGTAGCAAATCCTGTGTAATAGAAGTAAGTAAGGATTTGTTTGTTTATATAGCAAACTATTTATATAAATAGAATGATGTTCTAAGAATAGGTTAGGGTAGTGCGATAGTGTACAGGGAGTGCAGAATTATTAGGCAAATGAGTATTTTGACCACATCATCCTCTTTATGCATGTTGTCTTACTCCAAGCTGTATAGGCTCGAAAGCCTACTACCAATTAAGCATATTAGGTGATGTGCATCTCTGTAATGAGAAGGGGTGTGGTCTAATGACATCAACACCCTATATCAGGTGTGCATAATTATTAGGCAACTTCCTTTCCTTTGGAAAAATGGGTCAAAAGAAGGACTTGACAGGCTCAGAAAAGTAAAAAATAGTGAGATATCTTGCAGAGGGATGCAGCACTCTTAAAATTGCAAAGCTTCTGAAGCGTGATCATCGAACAATCAAGCGTTTCATTCAAAATAGTCAACAGGGTCGCAAGAAGCGTGTGGAAAAACCAAGGCGCAAAATAACTGCCCATGAACTGAGAAAAGTCAAGCGTGCAGCTGCCAAGATGCCACTTGCCACCAGTTTGGCCATATTTCAGAGCTGCAACATCACTGGAGTGCCCAAAAGCACAAGGTGTGCAATACTCAGAGACATGGCCAAGGTAAGAAAGGCTGAAAGACGACCACCACTGAACAAGACACACAAGCTGAAACGTCAAGACTGGGCCAAGAAATATCTCAAGACTGATTTTTCTAAGGTTTTATGGACTGATGAAATGAGAGTGAGTCTTGATGGGCCAGATGGATGGGCCCGTGGCTGGATTGGTAAAGGGCAGAGAGCTCCAGTCCGACTCAGACGCCAGCAAGGTGGAGGTGGAGTACTGGTTTGGGCTGGTATCATCAAAGATGAGCTTGTGGGGCCTTTTCGGGTTGAGGATGGAGTCAAGCTCAACTCCCAGTCCTACTGCCAGTTTCTGGAAGACACCTTCTTCAAGCAGTGGTACAGGAAGAAGTCTGCATCCTTCAAGAAAAACATGATTTTCATGCAGTACAATGCTCCATCACACGTGTCCAAGTACTCCACAGCGTGGCTGGCAAGAAAGGGTATAGAAGAAGAAAATCTAATGACATGGCCTCCTTGTTCACCTGATCTGAACCCCATTGAGAACCTGTGGTCCATCATCAAATGTGAGATTTACAAGGAGGGAAAACAGTACACCTCTCTGAACAGTGTCTGGGAGGCTGTGGTTGCTGCTGCACGCAATGTTGATGGTGAACAGATCAAAACACTGACAGAATCCATGGATGGCAGGCTTTTGAGTGTCCTTGCAAAGAAAGGTGGCTATAATGGTCACTGATTTGTTTTTGTTTTGTTTTTGAATGTCAGAAATGTATATTTGTGAATGTTGAGATGTTATATTGGTTTCACTGGTAAAAATAAATAATTGAAATGGGTATATATTTGTTTTTTGTTAAGTTGCCTAATAATTATGCACAGTAATAGTCACCTGCACACACAGATATCCCCCTAAAATAGCTATAACTAAAAACAAACTAAAAACTACTTCCAAAACTATTCAGCTTTGATATTAATGAGTTTTTTGGGTTCATTGAGAACATGGTTGTTGTTCAATAATAAAATTAATCCTCAAAAATACAACTTGCCTAATAATTCTGCACTCCCTGTATTTATTCTATAAGAAATATCCCTCACATCTGCAAGCTCTCAACACATAGTATACCCTTAAATTGAACAACACTGATCACAGGGAGTCATATAGAAACAAACATCATATCATTATATTACAGTACTAATTTTTAATATCCCAATCAACTCCATGACATGTGAAATTCATAACATTATATAATAAAATTACACCATATCTGCTAATCCCTATTATAAGTGTAGACAACTTTTTGAAAATTTTCTATCACCACTAACATAAGGAATTTAGAGTATCTATAATTTATAGTATTTACAATAGAAATATCAAATACCCCTTCATCCCTTATAAATGCAAAAATATCTTCTCATTACTTTAATATATATATATATATATATATATATATATATATATATATATATATATATATATATATATATATGCGCATGTATGTATATATGCATATATATATGTATATATATACATATACATTCCCTTCTTCACATAGTCATTTGCGCATATTGACATATATTTATGTGTATTCATTTTATAAGTACATATATGAATAACTTGGATCAGCTAAATAAATATTTTGATAAAATGATCTCACAAATTGAATAGTATAATACATTTTTAGTGTTTTATGTTTTTACGTTTTATTTCAAAGAAATTATTTTTGTGGATGAACATGATACATTGTTCTAACCATACAATTGAATATCACAAAATGTTCCCATATATTTTTGTGGATATAGCAGACTAGTAAACACGATAAAATCTCTCTGAAATAAATGTATCAATTATTGGGAGGAGTCTCTCATTCCCAAGGGACTATAAAGGAGCCTCAGGAACACACAAGAATATACAGTCTTGATAAAGGCGCAAGTCATAGCGCTGAAACGCGTAGATATTGACCATCAGGTGTGGATACTACAGGCTCCAGCAAAGAATCAAAGAAGAAACACTCCCCCCACGACCCGGCTACCCGATTGGCCCTCCGTGAGTCACGTGGAACGGACAGCACACACGCTCGGGTAGGAAGGATTTGCCGGGAAGAATTTAATGGTAAGACGCCGACTGGAGAGGAGATTGATTCCTCACTAAACCGAACACCGAGGCAACCTTCCCATAACCCACGAAAGAAATAGGAGGTAAGAGATATCGGAGGTCCGGTAAGGGGGAGCACCACTTCATTTCTCCTTAACGAATGGAGTTTTTTTGAAACACAGAGAACTTTTAACAGCATTAACTTTGGATACAGTTTCAGATATAGTTGTGGCCACAACTTATGACTTTGTCTCTAAAGATCGTTACAAATCGATCAGTACACATATATTTAAATACACACATATTTGCAATTGTGTTCAGGAACTTTGTGAATATATGCAAATCCTGTATGCTTTGTCAATCCTATATACTCAGTTGAAATCCTTTTTTACTATATAGTAACTGCTATATGTTGCAACAATAGAAATCTTGTATGTGTTTTATATCGTCATAGTTTAAACTGTTTATTTTAAATCCAGTGAAGTATACCATTTTTAGCTTTGTAGAAACGAATCCGTTTTTATTTTTATTTTCATTTTCAATTTGTATAACAGTGGGTTAAAAAGAAGTTACACACATGATACAATTGTCACTTATAACCAGATACACTATTACCAATGCCAACGTATTCGTTTTTATTTTTGTATAATAGTGGGCTAAATAGAAGTTAAACATACGACACACTTGCCACTTGGAACCAGATATACCAGTACCCATGCTATAATATCTACTTATAGAATAAATACACTATCGCACTACCCTAACCTATTCTTAGAACATCATTCTATTTATATAAATAGTTTGCTATATAAACAAACAAATCCTTACTTACTTCTATTACATTTTTTCACAAATTCACTACAGATATTGATAGAAAACATTCTGCAGATCAACACTAAAAGAACTGCAGATCAACTTTAAACCGAAAGGACACTAATTCACACCAGTAACTATCAATACATTTTTTTTTTTAAATACATCACATATACTGCTCAAAATACACACTATTGTTTTCAAATAGATAGTCCAACTCACAGCTCTCCTTTGAGCGTTCCCCACCCCCACTTGTTTCATTTTGCACATACCTCCGATGTTGGGAGTATATCGGATTTGGGGAAGCACAGTTGAGTCTGATAATAGTACCATCACACACATCCCCATAACCAAAAAGATTGATTGTGGCCACAATCTGACAATTAAAAAACAATAAGGGATCACACGTGTAAAAGTAGGCGTGAATGTTCAAGCTTGTTAGTGTTCACTCTGTAGAGGAATCTATACAGTGGGAGTTATACAGACCAGTCAATATTCTGATAGTAAATTTAATCTTCTGGTAAGATGAATCTTCCAACTGGCATAAGTTTGTTATTCCCTTAAAATTACCCCCACTTTGCCTCTTACCGGACCTCCGTATGATTTGCAGTCCTGCTTGTATATGTTCCAGACCGATTTTTCAGGAATCAGTCTCTTGTTTCTCTAAAGATTCCGGCTTCTTTACATAAGATGTTCTGATCACGTGACTGTCTCTGTACTCCGTGATTGGCTGTCATACGGCTAATCAGAAAAAAGGTTTACAGGGGGTTCCTGCTTTGGTATCCTCAATGAAAAATAGTAAAGTGCACTTGTACTAGTCATTGTCAAATCCACGAAAAGTATGTCTCTTATTATGCGTATCAGCGCTAATCTATGCGCCTTTATCAAAAAGCCCCAAGTGTTCAGATAACTCCTCCTCTTAATTAGGATCTTCCAGATTGCAAGATTAATGATCTGTTTTTAACTCCTTACTGGTCTGTATTTAGCTCCTTGCCTCTTATTGTCTGTTTATGCTAACAGGGTTTGTGTATAGTTCTTATCTTAAAAAAACATATTTGTTAACACAGAACAGTCTAAAAGTACATTTATTGGAATAGAAATAAAAATAAAGTGACTTATTATTAATAATAAAGGCTATCGGTCTGTATTTGAGACCATCAAAATTAATTATGAATATATAAATATATAAAAAAAACTTTCAATACTTAATAACTGTTCTTATTTTACAACTCATATTGTTATATAAATTAATAATCTAATCTATATAATACCTTCCTAGTTAACATGAAGATGTATACTAGTGTTGTATATAGAAAGATAAAAGTGTTAACAATATTTGTATATCAAAAGTAAATTATTTCTATGATGCCGGAACTAGAACTTGAAATTATTATAATTTTTATAATTTTTTTAATTTTTATAATTTTTGTAAAGGAATATTGGTGGTACTGGATCTGCTCAAAAGTTCCAAACACACTCGTATGGTTTAATTTATATTATATTCATACAAGTAAATAAATGGATTCAGATCATAATCAGCATTCAACCCATTGGGTGATAAAGATTTGAATTTAAATATTAGTTCTGCTTCAGCAGATAGCAGGTCTCTTTCTAGTACCTCTTCTCTATTCCTGGTTAATTTCTTTATACCCCAATATCTTAAGCTTGTTGCTCTCTGGTTGTGGACTTCCTTAAAATGCTTAGACAATAGATGTTTATAGTTACCCCATTTGATATTATGGAGGTGTTCTCTAATTCTATCCCTTAGTAGGAGGCTTGTTTGACCTAAATATTGGTAATCACATGAAGCCTGTATTAGGTATATAACGTTGCTATCTGTAACCTTAAATTTTCATTAATACAGTGTTCATATGTACTTTTGGTAGAGGGAACCATTTTAGTTTTCTTGCTGAACTGGCAAGCTTTACATGTCAAACAGGGAAAAAAACATTTTATGTTACCTTTTAAATCCAAATCTGACACTCTTTTTCTAAATTGGCTTGGTGCCAGTATATTCTTTATTTTTTTTTGCTCTTTTATGAATAATGGGATGATGTTCTTCTATCAAATCACTCAATAGTGGGTCTTTTCTAACCAAATGACAGTGTTTATTAAGAATTCTTTTAATAAGTCTATGATCCTGGCTATAATTTGTTATAAAAGAAAGTCCCTTGTATTTATCTATATTTTTTTATATTTTTTCCATCGTTTATACTTGTAGATTTCTTGTTTACTAATAGTTCTACTCTATCTCGTTCTCTTACGTTTAGTCTGGCTTCTTGAACTTGTCCTGTATTGTATCCTCTATCAAGGAATTTGTGTTGAAGTAGATCTGCCTGTTGGTCATAATCCTCTTCTTTTGTACAATTCTTTCAGGCTTTTAAAAACTGACCTTTCGGAATATTTTGTATCCATCTATCTAAATGATAGCTATCATGATGCACATAGTTATTGGCGTCTACGGGTTTAAAGTATGTTTCAGTGATTATCTGGTCATTGATAATTTCCCCATTCCATATTATAAATAAGTCATCTATAAAACGTTTGACGAGCACAAGGTTTGCACCCCACGGGGATTCAATAATATGCTCTTTTTCAAATAATCCCATAAAAAGATTTGAATAACTGGGTGCAAACCTTGTGCCGATCGCTGTCCCTTTTGTTTGAAGATAAAAATTACCGTTAAAATTGAAATAATTGTTGTATAGAATAAAAGAGATACAATTTAAAATGAATTCAATTTGAATATTTTCCATTTCAAAGTCACTATTTAGATAATATTCTACCGCATTGATGCCTAATTGATGTTTTATATTAGTATATAACGAATTTATGCCACATGTAACTAAAATATAGTGATCTTTCCAAACTACATTTTGTAAACAAGATAGGAAATCTGTAGTATCTCTTAGATATGATGGAAGGGTCTGAACATACTTTTGTAAGAATTGGTCCACATACTGTGACATATTAGAGGTTAGGGATCCTATGCCCTAAATTATAGGTTGTCCAGGGGGGTTTTCATTATTTTTGTGAATCTTAGGAAGGTAATAGAATATCAGTGTTTTGGGATGTGTGATATATAAAAGCGATATTCGTCATTATTAATAATTCCAGTATATTTAGCCTTATCTATTTCTTTTTCTGAGTTACAATCGGATCGGAAGATAATTTTCTATATGTTTCTTTATCAGTTAATAGCCTATTTGCTTCCGTTACATAATCAGATGTATTAAGGATAACAACTCCTCCCCCTTTATCTGCGGGCTTTATTATTATTCTATCATCCTCTTTCAGTTCTCTAATAATATCCTTTTCTTTCTTTGAAAGGTTATGTCTAATTTTCTAATTTAATTCACTTTTTTCTATGTCTTCTTTTACTAATTTTTCAAAGAGTTCAAGGTATTTTACCTTATCTTGTGTTGGGTAATAGTTAGATTTAGGCTTTAAATCTGTGTGCATAAATTACTTTTGATTTTCTGGCTGATTCTGTAATATTTGTCTTTCTAAGGGTATTTTAAGGAAGTGTCTTTTCAGCGTTAGTTTTCTGACAAATTGGTTTACATTGATCATCGTCTCAAATTTATTTAGTCGGCTAGTGAGTGCAAAGGAAAGACCTCTATTTAATACTCTTTCTTGGTCTTTGTCTAATTTAGCACTACTTAAATTAAATATACCAGACTTATGGTTCTCTGATGCTATTTTTGGCTTTTGAAGTGTTTGTATCCTTCCTCCTCTTCTACTGCCTCTATTCTTCTTTTTTTTAAGTTCTCTTGCCTCTTTTGATTTTCTATTCGTAACTGGTTTGATGTTCCTGATGTTGAGGGGCCCATCTCTAAAAAAGAAGAGGTCTCTAGAGTGTTATCTGTGTTTTTTTTATTAATATTGTTTAGGGGATCAAATCTGTTGCTTGTGGGTATACTCCAATCATTCTGACCTGTTTTTCTATAATTACTAGATCCTAAATTCTTTTTATTCCAAATAGGATTTTCTCTGTGCCATTCTTTATTGGTATTTTGGTATCTATCTCTATTATAATATGGTTTTCTATTCCCATAATTCTGATAGTGGTAGTCAATCTGGTTATCATAAATCCTATTACTATGTCTCCAATAATTCTCATAATTTCTATTATAACCTTCATTATGTGTATAGCCTTCATTACGTGTATATTGAAAATTATCATTAAATTCAATTTGTTTCCTTTCCTGACAATTACTGTTTCTATAATTTGATCTATTGCTTTCCTTCTTCTGAATGTTATTCCTAAATGTATTTTCTTTCTTATTTTCTTTTTTGAAAAGTAGGTGAGTCTTTTGTAATGTTATAGTGTATATCTGAATAGATTCTGAATTCTCATTAATTTATTTACAGTAATATAGAGATGTGACCTGTTTCAAGTGGAGCCTGGTGGAAAGGGTACTCAAGGTGAAGTCAGGTGAGAGTAGATCAAAGAAATTGGCAGAAAGAGAGGTCTTCTGGATATTCAAGAGAACTAGAATTCCAGAATGCCTGAATTCTGAGTATGACCTTATCAATTTTTGGAATTGAGTTTTGGTACCATTTCTAAGGTGTCCAGGGCAAGGAGTCCTTGTGACACTTGGCAATTTACACGATTAAGGAAGTAGTAACTAAATAAAGGGTTATAGGTCTGGTTGGTTCATATATGTCCCAACAAACAAAGATTTAATCTTTATATTTACATTTAGGATGTTAATAACCCTTGCTTTTAAGTGAAGTCCATTTAATGCTAGATTTATTTTGGAATCCAATGTATTAGTTTATTAGTAAATATTAAAGTTTAAACAGTTCCATTATACTGTATATACAACTATTTATTTATCATTTTTGTGACTAAAGTCAATATTGTCAATATATGTCTGCATTAATATATCAACATATATATATATATATATATATATATATATATATATATATATATATATATATATATATATATATATACACACACACACACACAGACTGACCATAATAGGCAGGATCAGACTGATATGCTACAGAAAAGTTCTACTCTATGAAAAGCATTACTGGGCTAAAAGAAGCTGCACCCAGGTGGTAAATCTCCATAGAACAGGCTAACAATGGTATTGAGCCAGTTGCTCATTTTTGTGAGTGTGCTTCTCTTTGTGTGTATATATATATATGTTTCCCTAACTTTTTGTAGATTTATTTACTCATGTCATCTCCTCCCAATATGGAGGATATTTTTGAATTTAGAGACCATTTATATAAGGAATTATTTGACCATAAAGAGGATGAGAGCAATAACTGTCCTGAATATGAAAGTCTAGAAGAGACCATGATTAAACTAGAAAAGCTCCTAATCAAGGAACTAAAACAAAAAACTGAGATTATTTTTTTAAATAAATATACTGGGAAAGGCATTATCCCTAAAGGTTTAATTTTAAATAAATCATGTGCATTTCCCCTTAAAGAGATTTACCAAATAGAATGGGAAGAAGTACTATTTAAGGCTTCATCAGACCTAATAGAAATTCTAAAGAAATCTAGAAAAGACACTTTGACAGATCTAGAGAAAGAAAATAATAGAAATTAAAGAAAAACTAAAAGATAGGAAGACTTTGGAGTTTAAACAAAAACAAAAAGCCATGATTGAAAGAATTGATACTCTAAACAGAGATATTTTAAAAACCAAATGGAAAAAACTAGATAGAGATACAAAGAAACCAAATATAGATACAAATAATGAGACTACCAAAATGGAAACTAACACTCCTAAAGATGAGTGGACAGTAGTTAATTACAACAAAAAGAAGGATAACAGAAATCCTACATATTCAAGACAAGACAACTATAAAAATAGGAATAGAGAGAATAGAGATTTTAATAGATCTTGGAGACCAGATCACTCCAATAATAATAGAATACAGAATAATGGCTATCACAATTATAGAAACTCCAACACATATGATAGACGAAATGACTATCACCCAGAGGTCAAAAGTGGGTACTATAACAACAATTACCATAAGAACAGATCTGAATTTTATAGACCAAATAGACCCATTTGGGATAACAGAGATAATTGGGAACGATAAGAAATAGATATACCCCTCTGAATTATGAAGAGGAAAGACCCAGACATAAAGATAATGAGGTTCCTTTTTTAGTGAACAGCCCTCTAAGGGAGGGCACATCAAAAGACCTTGTAGAAAAGAACAAAGCAAACGTATGGGTACACAGAAACAACAAAAAAAGACCTCTAGAGGATCAAGAGGGAGTGGATCCAGCACACGAAGCCAAAAGAGGGAGATGAACAAAAATGGAGTATTTAATATCAGTAGCACCACTCTAAAAGAGGAAGAAATTAAGATCCTAAGTTATGGCCTTTCTTTTGCCCCTAGTACCAGATTAAATAAATTTAACACACACATACATATTAAAACATTTGTAAAGAATCTCACTCTCTATATGAAAAGCCCACTTGAAATAGCCTCTACCAAGAGGGTTGTAACCAAACAAGATGATTTTGTCCATACTAATTTAAAATCTAAGTCTAAGTTTAATCCCGTTTCAGTAAAAGGAAGTAATTTGGAGACTTTCGAACAAATGGTTTTAAAAGATTTGAGGAAGAGTCAGCCATCTAGATTCATAAAAACAAACATGACCAAAAAAGATACACTTGTTTTAGAAAATCTGAAAAGGAATAATAATGTGACCATCAAGCCCGCGACAAGGGCGGCGGGATTGTAGTAATGGACACTAGCTATTACGAATCAGAAGCTAACAGATTGTTAAGTGAGATTAGAAACTATAAGAAATTAGAATTAAACCCCACTAATAAATTTGCAGCGTCACTTAAAAAACTTATAAGGGAAGGTAAGGATTTGGAAATACTGAATGAGAGGGAGGTGGAATACCTGGACCCTAAATTTCCTAGGGTCCCGGTGTTCTACTTCCTTCCAAAAATCCATAAGAACTTAAAACAACCACCAGGTAGACCGATCATTTCGGGAATAGGGGCATTATCCTCAAATCTATCACAATATGTGGACATCTTTCTGCAGAAATTTGTGAGAAATTTGGACTCATATCTTAAGGACTCAACTGAAGTTTTGAACATTCTGGGAAATATAATCTGGGAAGATAATTTTATTTTAGTTACTGGAGACATAACCTCACTGTATACAGTAATAGATCACGACAAAGGAATTTCAGCCATTAACAAATATCTAGACACTGATCCAGACATGAAGACTGAACAAAAACAATTTCTATCAAAAAGTATAGCTTTTATACTAAAAAACAATTACTTTATGCATGACAAGAAATTCTATTTACAGGTAGAGGGTACGGCTATGGGCACGAGGTTTGCATCTAGTTACGCCAACCTGTTTGTTGGCAGTTGGGAGGAATCTTTCTTCCAGGAGGGTAGCTATGGTGCAAACCTTGTGCTCTATAGGCGGTACATCGATGATGCCCTGTTAATATGGAGAGGGTCTGAATTAGAGTTAAAAGGGTTATTTAATGATATGAACTCTAACGATAGAGGTCTAAAATTCCACTTTCAATTACAGTAGGGAAACAGTTGTATTCCTAGATTTGGAAATTATGGTGGTTAATAACTCTGCGGAAACAAAAACTCACTTTAAAGAAGTGGACTCCAACAGCTTCATACACGCTAAGAGCTGTCATCTCCAACAATGGAAAGACAACATCCCCATTGGCCAAAGTTTAAGGGTTAAGAAAAATTGTTCTAGACCACTAGATTTTGAAAACCAGATTGGGATTCTGATAGAGAAATTCCTAGATAGAGGCTACAAAGAAGAGATTGTCAATAAGGCTGTATCACGAGCAAGAGAGACCGATAGAAAATCTCTGCTCTCATATAAACAAAAGAGTAGCATAGAGAGCTCAGAGGTAATTAATGTCCCATTCATTACAGAGTATAGTGTAGACCATAGCCTTATGAGAAAGATTTTGAATAAAAAGATTTTGAATAAATACTCAAAGCAGACCCTATTATAAGAGATTCACTTCCATCCAAACCTAGAATGATTTTCAGAAAATGAAAAATTTTTAAATCTATTTTGGCACCAAGTGCACATAACATTAAGAGACTGGATCCTATACAGAAAAATCTACAGGGAGTGAATATACTGGCTTTTTTTCCTTGCTACTCCTGCAAGGCTTGTAAACATAGCGATAAAAGGAGCACAGTGAAAGTTCATAAATCTGGAGAAGAATTAATATAAAAGAATGTATTAGATGCACCACTAAGGGGGTCATCTATATTCTGAAATGCACATGTGATCTGATATACTTTGGGGAAACAAAAAGAATGATCAGAGATAGGATAAGGGAGCATCTTCTATGTATTGAAAGGGAGTTGAAGATACCAATCTCTACAAACATTTTAAATCAGTACATAATGGTAGAACCTCTGACTTGAAATACTGGGGGATATCACATGTTAAACAGAACTGGAGAGGTGGGAATATAGAAAAATGTCTAAAACTCAAAGAGGCAGAACTCATTTATAGATATGATACACTATTTCCCGCTGGCTTGAACTCAGAGTTAGACATTTCCCCTTTTTTATTAGACTAATTCTGCACCTAAGATATACAATTTTGTCGCATTATATCTTATCATATAAATTATGTCCCTCCACCCAATTGATATAGTTAAGTTACTCATTTTTAATTCCTGAGTTTATATAATGAGTGTGTATATATATATCCATTTATAATATATAGACTTATGTCTATTTTCAGTTCCAATACACAGATCTTTTACACAATTTTTTTTATATACACAGCAGTTTTTACTTTCTGAATAATAAAAAAATTAGGTTTTTAAATAGACTTCATATTCTGGGCTAATATTACCCCTTTTTTCTCTTAAAAAATTACAAAAAACATTTTTGCAATTTTTTTGCATTGTTTTAAACTAATACTCCTATTATTATAATAATTTCTATATGACAATTTTATATGGGTCATGGAGTTCAGGTTCTAATTTAACACACTGATTTAAACAAATTATCAGTGACATCTAAAGTTGTATAATTATTGTATTTGAGTTTATGTATGGTTGCCTTTAGTAATATAGGTTTGCCAATACCACCTTTAAATAACGTTCTATACCTCCTTATCTATGACCAATTTATTGTGACCAATGAGAAATTGGGATACACCTTTAAAAAGGTGCACCTGTTGCAACATCTCATCTTGAAAAAGCCCTGTAAAGGGAGAAACACGTTGATGTTGGTTGCTATCTTTGAACATTAATTATTGTTCCACAGTTTACAGTTGCTGCTACAGATTGATGCTGTTTACTATCTGTGAAATACTGAACAGTATATCGTTTTTGTGCTTGTCTATGCACTAATACCACTAGCCTGATTTAAGGTGAGGACACTGGATTTCGAATCAACTTTAACAGTTGCACCTATTACACAGCACCTTTCAATAGTATCCTGCGTGCTTTTGGGCACTTAAAGAGCGGATACTTTGTCTTTGAGGAGCAAAGCAGCTGGAGTTTGAAGGCGATCGCACAAGGACCAATCAGATCGCTTAGCCAAGCCGGCGCCCATATAGGTGACGTCATTTCCACTACGGCGGTAATTTCCTTTTACAGAATCGAGAGCCGCACTGTTTGGGGGTAAGCTCGCATCTCCTATCCACAGAATAACTTTTTATCTGGATTGCTCAAGTATATTTGGTCATAAGGAAAGACACTTTATGACTGTTTCTTTTATGTGGTGGCAACCTTTTTTAGATACGGAGACGTCCGTTTACAGTTTTTATTTTATATTGTGGTTTTAAATTGCTATTTGTTTTTTTTTGTTGGTACACTATATTAAATTTTAGGCAGAGCCTTGCTAATTACATAAAAGTTTGTCACTTTTTGATTGTTTATACCATATTGTATTTTTGCCAATTGTGCGCAGATCACTTTTTCACTAATAAGTCAGAGTATTGTTATATTCTTTCCACATTAGTTTCTAGTGGGTTTACACTTTTCAATAGACTTTATAAATTACACATACCTATTAGGTTTTCTACTTAAATAGTAGCATTAATAATTCACAATTCCACACACCTTGCCTAGTACCTTTCTTTAATAGTATTCCCAGAGTTAATGAACCATTGATCAATAGATAAGATATCGGATTTCTGTATACATTATGGATAAATTGTAGGAATTGATTTTTGAAGACAAATTTTTCTAATGCTTGAAATAAATATTCCCATTTGATCGAGTCAAGGGCCTTCTCGGCATCAAGTGTCAATAAGGCTGTGTCATACTTTAATTACCTTCCTGTAATATTTTCTATATTCCACATATAATCTAGGAAAGTTGTAACTTTACGAATATTTTTTGACGATTTTCTTGATGCCAAGAAGCCTGCTTGATCAGGATGGATAATTTTTACCTTTAGCTCTTCTTCCTGCCATCTTTATTTAAGATCTATGTCCATTTCTTGTCTTGCTCTAATGTAATTTCCCCAATTCATGTTGGAAGGGTCATTATAGTATTTCCTGTATGCATGTTTTTACTTGATTTGCAAGTTGCGTTTCCCTGGCTAGTGCTTTCTGTTTCCTTATGTATATACATGATTTTATTTATCCCCGCAGCACAGCCTTTGATGCTTCCCAGAACGTTTCTTTTTTGTTAAAATATGCAAAATTATGCGTGCAATAATCTCTCCATATCTGTTTCAACCAGTAGGCAAATCTAGTATTAGTATAAAGGTAGCATGGGAAAGATATAGACTGGCTTTCAGTTTTTGATCTATCCCCCATAAAGAATAAAAGGGAAATAATAGCATGATCTGATATAGAGATATTGGAAACCAGCAAAAAATCTATTCTTGAGAAAGATTTGTGTGACTTTGATTCAAATGAGAAAAAGTTTAAATTTGGATTTTTGATCCTCCATATATCAACTATCTTTAGTTTGTGACAGAAGTTTTTAAAATATTTAGCATAATTTTTATGCTCTTTCATATTTTTTTTAGAGAATCTTTCTAATTCTGGACAAAGGGACATATTGAAATCACCCCCCTACAATGAGATTATCTGATATGAATGGAAATAATTTACCCTTAATTTTTTCCCAAAATTTCTTAGCGAATTTATTTGGGGCATAAATATTACAGAGTATAAACTTAACTTCATTAACTTGTATATGTAAAATAATATATCTTGCATCTATATCTAGTTCTGTTTTAATAATCTCATAAGTTAAGTTCTTGTTAAAGAGGATGGCTACCCCTGATTTTCTGCTGGTACAGGGAGTCGCTATAACCTGACCAACCCACTTTGATTTTAATTTGGGGATCTCTAGTTCCTTCAGATGTGTCTCCTGAAGAAAAGCGATACTCGGGTTTTGTTTACCTAATTTTTTTAATTATACGTTTTCATTAATCGGCAACGTAACACCCCCTATATTCCAGGAAAGTATATTTAAATTTCTATCTATCATAAGAACAATACAAATTCACACCCTAAAAACATGTCCCTAGTAGAGGGGTGATACCTACCAGGGAGACACACAACCCGGGGGGAAAGAGGAGACAGGAGGAAGAGAGAGAAAAAAAACCCCACAAGGAAGGGAAATAAAAAGTATATTCATACCTCCTAACTTGCACCTTTCTCATAAGCTTGTTAAAGGATCATACTTTAAAATTATATTTCTCTATAACTAACTCATATAAATAGTATCTTACATTATAATGTACCCTGTATGTCCTATCATCCATGATCACTTCTTTTAGTGGTTATAAATTATTTTGCTTCGCTGGCTTCAATGAATGTATGCATATTACCATTTTCCTCCACTATGATTTTTGCTGGGTACAGCATACAAGCTTTTAGTCCCCTCTCAATCATTGCTGTACATATTGGGGCCATTATCTTCCTCTTTTTTGAGCAGTTTAATTAGAGAAATCCTGAAACATTAGAATATGTTTACCTCCTATATTAAATTCATCAAATTTCCTGAACAATTTCAACATTTCTATCTTATCTTGGAATCTTAATAGTTTAAAGATACACATTCTGGGTTTTGTAGTATTATTTTCATTAAATCTCCTAGAGCCTTTTCTGTGTGCTCTTTCAATAGGTAGGGGGAGGAGATGGAGAGGAAATCCTAGGGATAGTGGGAGTACTTTACTTGTAAATTCAATTAAATCAATATATTCCGGGGTTTCTGGCAGCCCCACTAATCTTATATTATTTCGCCTGGAGCGATCCTCTAGATTCTCCAGATGAGCTTGCATGTTTTGGAGTTTGGATACTTGAATCGTTAAAGTTGATTCCTGTGAATTAACTAAATCCTCCAAATCAGATATCCTGTTCTCCGCTTCTGTCATTCTACTAGCAAATTGTTTAACCTCAACATTTTGTGAAGCTAATTCTAAAGATATACCTGAAAGCTCTTTCTTAATCATATAAAACTATGGAGTAAAAAGATTATTTAACTGGAGTGGAAAAATATTTTTTAATTCAATTGACCAAATGGAAAAGTATTGGTCGGTCTGAGATACCTGGTTAATGAAATAACCTGCCCTTTCTTGCACTAACTTCCCTCTCCACAACCACATTGTGGGACAGTAGCAATCTCATTGTCTTCCTCCAACCCCCCCCTTTTTCTTTTCTTTCTCTCTCCTTCTCCCTCCTCCCCTTGCCTGCCTGAGTTCTTTATAATAATGACTTCACACATAGAACGTCACATGTTTAAACATAAGAGGTAAAGGATATTATTATACCTACTTTAATAACGATCTGTATATAAATGATCACCTATCATATATTTAGACTTTGTTCTTACAATTAATGATTGGGACATATATGTTTCCAAACAAACAAAATATTTGTAACCATGTATACATTGACGATTTCAAGCATTGTTATATTGTTTTATTATTGAAAAATCAATAAAAACATTTATTAAAACTCATGTAATATCCCTGACTGAGACTGTAATATAGAAGCATGGGTCATACAGACCTCTGCACTGAACCTGTTGCACTTTTATGTATGATGTATGGACCTTTAATCCAAAAGCACTTTTACTGCTGTACCTCATTGTTACGCTATGGAAATATTCTTATCTACGTTTTGTAAAATCTGTTATTTTTTCAAAATTAAAACTTCTTTAAAAAAAAACAAAAAAAAAACATTTATTAAAAAAATGCATGTAATAAGAGGCTGTCTACAGTGGTTTAGAAACAGACAGAAAGTTAGAGGTTTAAATGTTATAAAGTATATTAATATAAACAATTAAAGTCTCTTTACAGTGGGGTGTGAATTCTTAGGAAATTTAAGGTAAGGTAAAATATCTTCCTTTTTTACATAAATATGTTCAGGTGATATTTTCTAGTCTGCTTTTTACAGCTATGCAGCATTACTTTCATGTGCTTCAACATTTTGGTATCATGTCCCTTTAAAGGGACAGTCTAGGCCAAAATAAACTTTCATGATTCAGATAGAACATGTCATTTTAAACAATTTTCCAATTTACTTTTATCACCAATTTTGCTTTGTACTCTTGGTATTCTTAGTTGAAAGCATAACCTAGGAGGTTCATATGCTAATTTCTTAGACCTTGAAGGCCACCTCTTTTCAGAATGCATTTTATCAGTTTTTCACCACTAGAGGGTGCTAGTTCATGTATTTCATATAGATAACACTGTGCTTGTGCACGTGAAGTTATCTGGGAGCAGGCACTGATTGGCTAAACTGCAAGTCTGTCAAATGTCTGTCAAACTGAAATAAAGGGGCAGTTTGCAGAGGCTTAGATACAAGATAATCACAGAGGTAAAAAGTATATTAATATAACTGTGTTGGTTATGCAAAACTGGGGAATGGGTGATTATCTATCTTTTAAAACGATAAAAATTCTGGTGTGGACTGTCCCTTTAAGTTGTAGTGCATTATTTTACGAAACTTAATATTTTAAATCAGTTGAGACATAGATTTGCCTAAAAAAGTATACATTTACTAAACAAATACTGGTAATTATTAGTCAAAATTGAAGAAAAACAGACAATGAGATACAGGCTGATATCAGTTCTTACAATTCAGATAATGATAACACATGCCAAAATTCAGAAACAGCAGACAAAATGACAATGACCCACCAATATAAACATCAAATGGTTAATTTGATTTCCAGAAGACAGTAATTTAGCTTTAAAAATTGCAGATTTTTCTAATTCTGAGAATTTGAATTCTAACCCTGCCACATATCTTTCACTAGAGTAGTAGATAACATGCAGTCAAACAATGGAGATTTTGCTAACACAAAAAAATTAAGCCTTTTCTACTCTAGTAACAAGCCTGGGATGGCTCCTCCAAAAAAATACAAAAAGTGGGTAAAGTTTGACTATTGAAAAACAATTAAAGCAAACTAGTTGTTTACTCATATAGTATGTTCATTTATTGTAAGGCTGCATAAAAATCTTGCACTTGCCCTTGAATTGAAACCATAACAAAATTTAAAGGGACACTGAACCCAAATTTTTTTCTTTCGTGATTCAGATAGAGCATGCAATTTTAAGCAACTTTCTAATTTACTCCTATTATCAATTTTTCTTTGTTTTCTTGCTATCTTTATTTGAAAAAGAAGGCATCTAAGCTTTTTTATTAGTTCAGTACTCTGGACAGCACTTTTTTATTGGTGGATGACTGTATCCACCAATCAGCAAGAACAACCCTGGTTGTTCACCAAAAATGGGCCGGCATTTAAACTTACATTCTTGCATTTCAAATAAAGATACTAAGAGAATGAAGAAAATTTGATAATAGGATTAAATTAGAAAGTTGCTTAAAATTTCATGCTCTATCTGAATCATGAAAGAAAAAATTTGGGTTCAGTGTCTCTTGAATGACAGTGAGAATGTGTAGGACCAGTCTACATTACCAAATTCAGCTAGTTTCAGAAATAAACCCTACACTAATGTTTATATCCCAGATTGGTTCCTGCTGCATACATTTTAATGTAACCTCCCTAAACTCATGCACTAAGGCTGGACTGTGTTTCTTTACAAATGCTTGCTAAATGGAGCCCTAAGCCTCAGAGGCACTTGAAGATAGTGTAGGGTCCCAGATGCTTGTCCTGGAACTAGCAAGAGAAAGTGCATCTGGCAAGTTCAAGAAGGTTTAGCATGAAACGAGCACTGTAAAATCCAGGTATAAATCAATAAAATAATTCTTTGTTACAAAAACATCAGAAATAAAGGAGAAATTATTTAGAATAACATGTCTGTTTAATAATGACACATTAACAAATACTATTATATATATATATATATATATATATATATATATATATATATATATACAGGGAGTGCAGAATTATTAGGCAAATTAGTATTTTGACCACATCATCCTCTTTATGCATGTTGTCTTACTCCAAGCTGTATAGGCTCGAAAGCCTACTACCAATTAAGCATATTAGGTGATGTGCATCTCTGTAATGAGAAGGGGTGTGGTCTAATGACATCAACACCCTATATCAGGTGTGCATAATTATTAGGCAACTTCCTTTCCTTTGGCAAAATGGGTCAAAAGAAGGACTTGACAGGCTCAGAAAAGTAAAAAATAGTGAGATATCTTGCAGAGGGATGCAGCACTCTTAAAATTGCAAAGCTTCTGAAGCGTGATCATCGAACAATCAAGCGTTTCATTCAAAGCAATCCACCCCGCATACGATCGGTTGATTGACACCCCTGCTAGCGGCCACGAATGTACAGGGGGGCGGCTTTGCACACGCATTTCTAGTGTCATATTCTCCGTATATAGCTGACAGCAACCTTCATGATTCCTTATTCTGTTTGACATAACTCTCATTGTGTCATCAGTAACTGTTGAAACGCCCCCTTCCCTCTCTATAAAACCTCTAATTAGCCAAATATCTTTGCTTGGTAATTCTATCTACCTTAGGATTCATCCAGCCTATCCAGTTCTAGGAATCTATTGTGGTTTGCCACTTCCTCTGTGAGCCATTCCGTTCCTTCTACTACAGACGCAGCTTCCTTCGTTTCGTTATGACGTCACATGCCAGTGCTGCTCTGACTGAATCTAAGCCGTTAACTCGCTACAAACTATTAAGCTCTCTTCATGTTACAGCTTATTCCCTCCTGACGCAACCTGTTGATTGAAGTAAGTTACATTTTATGTTCAGTACTTCCGCTCCACTATACCAAGGAACTTTATCCAAAACAGTATCTAATGCCTAAAAATAAGTTTGCATTTACTCATTTGTCTATTGCCCTGAGAGCGCTTCTAACAAGGGATACATCAGCTGATTATAACATACTTATTAAACAGCATGTCTAAGGAACACCTCATATTTACTCAACAGTGAATATTCATTCTGCTTTATATGCATACTTATTTCCTTATACTATATAGTTTGTATATTGCGGTTACTAGATTTCTCATGAGATTAGGTGGGGTTCAGATAAGCACACGTCCCAGTAATGTGTTAATTCAGATCTTATGTGTGTGAATTTAACCCTACCTTATATTAACTGTTTGGCTACCTATCTAATACAGAGTCATATAAACTCCCTGATTACTCTGTATCTTTTATTCCTCTGTATATTAGGAAGGGTTCTAGTACGTATTCGAGAGGGGGATGAGTGGCTTACCGCTTTCAGAACTAGGTATGGGTTGTTTGAATATCTAGTTATGCCTTTTGGCTTAACCAACGCACCCGCAACTTTCGAGTTCTTTATTAATGACATTTTCCATGATCTCCTTGACACCTGTGTTGTTGTCTACCTAGATGACATTCTAATTTACTCCACAAATCTAGAAGAACACATCAAACATGTTAGTTGGGTTCTAGCAAGACTCCAAGTCCATCGGCTCTACGCCAAATTGGAAAAATGCATTTTTCACACCAAAAAAAAATAGAGTTTCTGGGCTACTCTATCAGCTACTCTATCACCCTACCTGTATTTAATTCCTTTGGAAGTACCAGAGTCTCCTTGGACTCATTTGGGAATGGATTTTATAGTTGACCTACCTCCTAGTTCAGGACAAACTACCATTTTAGTCATAACAGACCATTTTACTAAAATGGCACATTTTATTTCTTATCATAAGTTACCCACTTCTAAACCACATTGTACGATACCATGGGTTACCGTCCATCTTGACTACTGATAGAGGAACCCAGTTCACTTCCCGCTTCTGGAAAGCTCTCACTAAAGCACTCCAAATTGATCAACGGTTAAGCACAGCCTTCCACCCTCAGACAAATGGCCAAACTGAAAGACAAAATCAGTGGCTTGAGCAATATCTACGTTGCTATTGCTCATATCATCAAAATAAATGGACTTCTTTTCTCTCTATGGCTGAATTTGCCTATAATAATACCATCAACAGCACTACAAATTACACTCCCTTTTTTGCCAACTATGGATTTAACCCAAGATTCACTATCCAAACTACTTCTACACATGAATCACCTTCTGTTGATGTATTAACACAAAACCTTGCTGAAAATTTCCAACACTTACGTGATAACATCAAACATGCTCAGGCTTCTCAGAAAAAAATCTATGATCTACGACGTAGAGCTTCATCCAAATATTCAATCGGGGACTATGTTTGGTTATCTTCCAAAAATATTAAAATGCACTTACCAAGTAAAAAATGTGCTGGTTTGTTCCTTGGTCCATTCAAAATTGTACATATCATCAACGAAAATGCCGTCTGGCTTGACTTACCTGATTCTTTACCCATCCACCCGACTTTCCATGTTTCATTATTGAAACCCTACTTAGGAGATAAGCCTGATGCACCTCTTTTACCCCCTTCTTCTATACAATTAGGCACTGATGTCTATGAACTTTATGATCTCTTGGATTCAAGACATTACAATGGAGAGTTACAGTATCTGTTACGTTGGAAGGGGTTCGCCCCAGAGGATGACACTTGGAAACCTCATGCACACATTAATGCTCCGAAGCTTATTGCTCGTTTCCATAGACGCTATCCTAGTAGACCTAAATTCCAACCCGTGGTCGGCTAGCTTGAGGGGGGGAATCTGTAAGGATTCCAGTCCTGCTTTTACCTTTTGCTCCAACTCACCTCCCTCACCTGTACTTAAGGCATCACCACGCCCCAAACAAGTGCTTAGTTGTTGAGTATTGTATGTTAAGCTCAGTGCTCTGTTTGCTATAAGCTAATTCATATTAGAATAAGATTTACTCTTGTTACTCCAATTCCTGGATTACAAATACCAGCTGCAGTTTGGTCCCTCTAAGGATTGTTAACAACTTGCTACATTACAACCTGAAGGAGGCTATTTCAAGAATTAATACAACCTGTCTCACCATAACATCTTTACAGGACTTGCTATTTTGTTACCAACAAAAGGATTCTACTTACTCCAGCTACGGTACTTGTAAATCTTCTTCACTCCTTTGGAACGCTAATTTAACGGCTAATACAAATGTCATATTTCACTTGAACATTCTAAAACTGACTTTGTCTCTGCAATAATTACTAACAAATACAAACGTATGCTTCATGTTAAAGTTACAACCACTTTCTTATTAATTTCCATACCGGGCCGCAATGGACTTTCTGTGACGTCACACAGCTGTACATAGCTCAGCGTGCCACACCGCTCTCACTACTCACACAGGACTGTGTTCAGTTATCCACGCTGCATAACATAATTCAGTGTGTTGTGTCTCGCAGCAGGTCACGCCCCTGTCAGCACCTGCAGCTCTGTCTATCTCATGTCTCTCACGCAGCAGTGGTTTTTTCTCTGAAAGTTATCTCTCCTATATGGGCTTAATCTATGCAAATGCCAAAAGTTGTTGTTAACACTAATTTTCTTTTTCAGAGTTTTATTACTTATATGGTATAACTACAATATATAACCATATAAAGTCTTCCTGCAATTCCTTATAAATATCACTCTGAGTTAATACAGTCTATGCTGATATAATAGCCTGTACTCCAGTTGTGAAACATATATACTTTTATTAAACTCTGCAGTTGTGATTCAAACAACCAAGGAACCTGATACTTTGCTTGGTAATTCTATCTACCTTAGGATTCATCCATCCTATCCAGTTCTAGGAATCTATTGTGGTTTGTCACTTCCTCTGTGAGCCTTCCTGTTCCTTCTACTACAGACGCAGCTTCCTTTGTTTCGTTGTGATGTCACACGCCAGTGCTGCTCCGACTGAATCTAAGCCGTTAACTCGCTACAAACTATCAAGCTCTCTTCATGTTACAGCTTCCCTCCTGACGCAACCTGTTGATTGAAGTAAGTTACATTTTATGTTCAGTACGTCCGCTCCACTATACCAAGGAACTTTATCCGCAACAGTATCTAATGCCTAAAAATAAGTTTGCATTTACTCATTTGTCTATTGCCCTGAGAGCGCTTCTAACAAGGGATACATCAGCTGATTATAACATACTTATTAAACAGCATGTCTAAGGAACGCCTCATATTTACTCAACAGTGAATATTCATTCTGCTTTAGATGCATACTCATTTCCTTATACTATACAGTTTGTATATTGCGGTTACTAGCTTTCTCATGAGTTTAGGTGGGGTTCAGATAAGCACACTTCCCAGTAATGTGTTACTTGAGATCTTATGTGTGTGAATTTAACCCTACCTTATATTAACTGATTGGCTACCTATCTAATACAGAGTCATATAAACTCCCTGATTCCACCGTATCTTATATTCCTCTGTATATTAGGAAGGCTTACAAACATCCTCTCATGCTAAATCTGCAGTTGAGGTTCATATTATTAAAACTAGACTTATCCCTTCTTTGCAGGATTCTGAGTCTTGACATCTAGTGAAATGCTTGTGCAATGATAAATGCAGATAATGTATGCTGTCAGCATTTATCGATGTGCTGCGGACATGATCCGCTACAGTGGATCACGTCTGCTCACACTTTAATAAATCGGCCCCTTAGTGTAGAGATTACCCTCTCACCTGACACTTCCCATCCCCCGATCCCTACCTGATCCCTCCCAAACAGCTCTCTTACCCCCCTCACCCTCCACTGGTCACCCCCATCTTAGGTACTGGAAGACAGTATGCCAGTATGAAAATGTAAGGCTTTTTTTTATTAATTATATATTTTTTATATTTTCTGCAGTGTAGGATCCCCCATTACCCTCCAACCTCCCTGATCCCCCTAACTAGTGCCCACCATCTTAGGTAATTTTAAAAATAATTTTCTGTAGTGTAGTGGTCCCCCCTCCTACGATCATTAGTTAAGACCCCACCTCACCATTTTTCTGTAGCATAGCACCCCTTCCCTCCTACTCCTTGTATTTCTTATCCTTTTTACTTTAGGGCCAACCCACTTCCGCATCCTCCCTCCCCGCTCTGCTGCTGAGCCGTCTCCCGGATTCCTTCCTGCACCTCCCGCTTGGACCAGCAGAAGACAGTGTCACTGTGTGTAACGATCTGGCATCTGCTCTAATATGGAACCGGAGCACCAGTCGCGTTCTGGTTCCATATGCAGGCAGATGCCTGGAGCTTAGGAACTCCAGCTGTCGGCTGTAACTTAACAACCCAGATGGCTGGAGCTTTCTAAAGCTTAGATGTATATGTAAGCTGAGCATTTTGATAGGCAAAGTACGGCACAACGTATATACGTTTTTTTGGGTGTAGGGGTTAAATGGCAATTGTAAAGGAAAATTGTTTGGTCTAATTCATTTGACAATGCCATTTTCCACTACTCACCCTGGAACTCCATGGGGTCTATTCACAAAGAGATGATTTGCAGGTGAATTGTAGGTGATTTGAAATCTTTCATTAACTATGCATTATCAAGGGTCAAGCTCAGTGAGTACCTCCTGCAAGAAGAGCTAGCCCTGCACAATGTATAGTTAAAGTTTTATTATCAATTTTGCTTCATTCTATTTTTATCCTTTGCTGAAGAAACATCATTGCACTACTGGCAGCTAGCTGAACACATCTAGTAAGCCAATCATAAGAGACAAATGTTTGCAGGCACCAATCACCAGCAAGCTCCAAATTGTGTAGGATATGTGCGTATTCTTTTTCAACAATGGATACCAAGAAAACAAAGCACATTTGAAAACAGAAGTGATTAAAAGTGTATTCAAATCACATGCTCTATCTGTTTCTTTAAAGTTTAATTTGGATTTTCCTACCCTTTTAACGCTGTATACAATGGACCTGCAGTTCTCCTATTTTAGGTGAATTTCACACAGCATTCACTATGCAATGTGCAGGGATAATTCAGCTCTTCTTGCAGGAAATACTTACTGGGTTTGGCCCTTCATAATGCAAAGTTAATTGGTGGGAATTAAAATGTTTCAAACCACCTGCCATTCATAATGAGAAGAAACCTATGTGCTTAACCCTTGCAAGTTTTGGAACTGATAACAGTACAGATTGGCAGGGTCGTGCAGCTACCTCTGCCGGTTGGTTTACCAATTCTTTCTTGCTTGGGACTAGCAATTCTCTGCAGCTCACAAACAGGACTTAATCTGTGTTTACAAGTTGTGCAATATATAGAGTTTCCATACAAATGACATTTTTGTGTTTATATTACAAGTGGAGTGGTGCTATAGCATTCATGTTGATAGTGTGGATGCGTTATTTTCTCTCACCATAATAAATTTCTTTGAGAGAATGTACTAAAATGATGTTCATGTTGAATAAAGCGATTATGCAAAGCTGTTCAAGAGCAACAAATCTAATCAGGTAGTGAAGTTTTATTTAAAGGAGCAAGCTACTACTGCTTTGCATTATATATTAAAAGTATAGAGCTTGTTGTAAGTTGTCGGTTAAAACATTACATATATAATACCCAATCAAACATTATTGATTTTGCAAGACAGAGTGTAAAATAACACCCTTATTTTTCCACTACAATGCTCATTTTTAAATTGTACAAAACAAAAATGATCTAATGTGTTAGGGTGTTTTGTTATTGCACGGTTTCTTGCATGTAACTGTGTTTAACCCCTGCAAGAGCAGCTCCAGAGCAGCTACTACTGCTACTAGGAGCTATCTGAACCCATCTGGAAGCAAATGACAAAAAGCATATGTGAGTAGCTACCAATCCACAGCTAGTAAAACCTCAAGGAATCCTTTATTGTACAACAAATGGATAAAAAGCTTAATATTTAAAAACTGTTCAAGTTTTAAAGTTAGACTACTAAACCAATTTAGCAAAATATAATTTATTTTGTAAACCTATTTAACAAGTTCTTTAATACAGCTACATTTTGGGGTACAGTTTTTCATACCTCCTCTGGGAATAAAAACACATAGAAGGGTTCAAAAGTCAATTTTTATGTGTAAGGAGAAACTATACAGAGCTAACTACCTATGACGAGCAAGCAAATCTCTTACAACAAAAAATTGAAGAAAAACAGGTATAGTAAAGAAATAATCCAAAGGACAAAAGAGAATGTGAGAAATGTAGATAAACAATTCTAGTAAAAAGAGAAATAGAGATAGACCAACAATACCATTCATAATGAAGGAAATAAATAAGGTTCTAACAAATCAAAGTCAATGGGCGCCATGTACTAAGCTTCGAAGTGACCGTCCGTCTGTATTTCCGCGTTAAAATTCGTTCACGATCTGCTTCTCGTATGTACCAATCTGCGATCTGGTCGAAAAACCACTATTTTGATCAGCGATCGTAATTTTACGCAACTGATCGTTCCGAAGCCTTTTTCCACTTACTACATGTTCGATCACACGTAAATTCGCTGTAATCGGAAATTATGAATGTTACAACTAATCCGTCCGCTCCAACTTTCACTGTAACTTCCCGTGATTTGCTTTGCGACCATTTAGGTAGCGAATACAATAGAAAACTATGGGGCGTCTCAACCTGACGCCAGGTAGAAGTACTTAAGTGAAAGGACTAGACTACTATTGTAGCATTATTGGTTTTTGGATCAGATTTAGTGGGTCCTTGAGCACTCACTACGTCACTAATTTTCTCCCAAATAATCTTCTTACGAGCGCCTGGGGTTTGCTTGACTCGACTACCATAAATATTGTCATAATATTCGAGTACTAGATCAACAAGTACAACATTCTGTTGATGCTAGAAGTTAGGGTTGCGAGTCTTCTTAGAAGTAGCAGAATCTCCGGAGCAAGCCATCTTGTCAAAGTGAATACCGAAAAGTAAATAAACAATATTATAAGATTTCTGGGAAAATGCACATTCTTATACATGTCAGCAGCCAGACGTTGCCGCTTGTCTGACGATTATGACACCTAGATCGTCACGTGGGTAAAGAACTAAGCCAATCAGGTCGCAGACTGCTTCTTAACTTTGCTCTTTCGCGCCGAACGAAGCTTCAAAGTTATCAATAATCCGATTGTCTTCGACACACAATAGACGCAAAATTTTACGGCTTGGTTTTTAGTACATTCATGTAGCGAAGTGCCATCCGCATGGTGCGAATGCCGGCGGGTTATTTCGATACGGTCTGTGCGAAAAAAATGACGCCTTAGTACATGGCGCCCAATGTTCTAACAAACCAAAGTCATATTGAAAATTCCCCAGAAGCGATATATAGAAAAGCGTGGAACTTTATCTATCTATTGGGTACTTGTTAATTAGTAATAGTACTGAGTTAATTAGTAATAGTAAATAACATCATAAATATTGTAAGTTAAATAAAGGCTTGAGTATCTTAATTGCTATCTTGATAAAGGCTGAATGCCAGCCGAAATGTGTAGAAGAAAGCAGATATTCTATTTGTCCAAATAAGAGCACACTGTTTCAAGAAAAAGCTAAATTCGGCTTGACATTTTATGGAACAATTTGCCTTAGGTTAAACACAGAATCAAACCTATCACAGCAGTGTAATGATCCATCAAGAAAAGTGCGGGACCTCGAGTATGCCTGTGAAAATATATCACGATTACAGGACTAGGATACCACAGAAGGAACACCTTAAAGTATAAGAATAAGGATTCCCATCATTCGGAACATCAAGCTGAAGCATTAAAGCAACAAAACAAAAGTTGATAACAGTAAGTTGACCCATTGAAGCTACAGGGGGGGGTACCCAGAATCGCCACAAGTCTTGTGACACGGAACGTCACAGAAGGATGACTGGTAGGTGCCGAATTACAGTAGCTAACACTACTGGACCAGTTATGTGACTAATGAGACATTGCTAGAAAGGTACTAAAAGCACTCTAACTATTTGGATACATTAAGCAATTTTTATGAAGCTGGATTAATTTGGAAATTCAAGACTTTCAAAGACTCCACTAATGCAATTATATACACAAGACTTTATTATATAAAAGACTGCCCATCTTAATATATATTTTTTAATTGAAGTGCTTTAATTTTTTACAGGTTTTCTAACATATAAATGTGCATTTAAAGATATAAAATAAATTAAGTAACATTTAATAATAAGATCAAATTGTCAACAATTAATTGTGATTTTATTGTCATTTTAGATACTAAGGGCTCCATATTTTAAATGTCAAACAGACATGATTTGGTGTAATGAATCATGTCCGCTAGTCATCTCTGCAGGTGGGCAGCAGTATACACTGTCTGCATTTATCATTGCACAATCATTTCACTAGAAATGATTGTGCAATGATGTCCCCTGCTCACTGGTGGCCAATTGGCCACTAGCAGGGGCTGTCAATCATCCTGATGTTATCGGATCTAACGATCGCTGCTTCTTAACTTTAATTTCTGACTAGCCTGAAAGGATGGGCCTCCGAAGCACTAAGTGCTGCTTGATAAATGGAGCCCTAAGCCTTAGGCACTCCTGTAGATAGTGTGGGGTCCCAGATGCTTGAACTGGGACTAGCAAGAGAGAGTGCATCTGGCATGTGCACGCACAGTTACTTTGTTTCTTCCTAAGTTCAAAACGAGCACTGTAAAATCCATGTATAAATCAATAAAACTTTTTCTTTCTCACAAAAGCATCAGAAATAAAGCCCAAAATATTTTGAATAGCAAGTCTTTTTAATAATGAAACTGGGATAAAATTTCCCTCATTTTAGGTATTTATTTTATACTTATTACTGACCAATACGATGCTCTGAAAACACTTGTAAATATGATCGTCAGGACAACCTCGTTTAACCATACCTGATATACAGTATGTAGTCTGACGATAATAGAGCAGAGTAATTCCGCATAGAGATCTTGAAATGTGTGCAGCATGACAAAAAGTCAAAATTATGCAAGCTGCTTTTAAAATAACGCTACAAAGGCAAGGAAGTCACCTCGGTGTATAGACAGGTCTGAACCACTTCTGTTTTTTTTTTTTACATGAACTGGAGCTGCATACGTAATTTTTCATTTCCATGTGCACTGTATTAATAAACTAGGCTGTCAACCATATATTCATGATGAGAGCTCAAAGTCTGCATGGGGAGGGAACATCTGCATATGTTAGTCTCCTGTATTACTATGCATAGTATGCTGCAATAAATCTCCTTTGATTTGAGCCTGATCTACACCCTCTCAGTGTCTGTCTTCCTTTGAAAATAGAACATTAAGTTGACCTTTTCTAAGACATCAGCTAATGTAAAGAAGACTAGCATAGGGAATATAACTATAATTTGTAGATATGGATTTGCTAGATAATAGGAAAGGCTTTCTGCAGCAGAGTCAGTTTAGTCAGGAAACATTGTTAAGGATATAGTACATACTACATGGGCATATGTCACAACCTGTGTGCAATTTATTATTCTGGGACTTTATGGCTGTTAAAGTCATTTTGCTGTACACTTCCCTTTCTGTATATTTAGATACAATTGTGGTGAGTGGATCCTGAGCTAATTTCAAAGCTCCCCTCAGGTGGTCCCCTAGTGCTGTATCTTATAGGACTGTTGATTTGGATTTTTTATCTGTACGTTTTTGTTATCCTGACATAACAACCACCACTCCAAGACATTTGCACTTTCTGTTTATTTACCAAGATCAATGTAATTTTTCCTTTTTCAGTGTCATTGCAGATTTATTAAGAAAACATTCTGATAGAATTTTAAAAAGAGAGCTGCACATTTAAAATTCTGTTGCAAGCATTTTAATACACTTCTTTAATGGGGACTTTTACTGTGGATGTGACATAAAGAGCATATATGTCACATGTGACATTCAAAATAGGCAACTAAATTGCCTATCAATGTCCCAACATAGAGATATGCAGTCAGTATGATTGTATATGTAGCTTATAGTTCATGGTGTAGAACAGTAACGCAGACGCAATATTATATATATATATATATATATATATATATATATATATATACAGTATATATATATTATGAGTAAATTCAGATATTGGGTAATCCTAGGATTCCCTGGGTAAAATGTACATTACCCAAGCGGCTGTGGGTAAAGCCTGTTGTATACAGTATATATATATATATATATATATATATATATATATATATATATATATATATATATATATATTTATACAGTATATACCTATATATCTATGTTTTGAGTAAAGTCAGATATTGGGTAATCCTAGGATTCCCTGGTTAAAACAGACATTACCCAAGTGGCTGTGGGTAAAGCCTGATGTATACAGTATATATATATATATATATATATATATATATATATATATATATATATATATATATATTTATACAGTATATACAGTTGCAAGAAAAAGTATGTGAACCCTTTGGAATTATATGGATTTCTGCACAAATTGGTTATAAAATGTGAGGTGATAATCATCTATGTCACAACAATAGACAATCACAGTCTGCTTAAACTAATAACACACAAAGAATGAAATGTTGCCATGTCTTTATTGAACACACCATGTAAACATTCACAGTGCAGGTGGAAAAAGTATGTGAACCCTTGGATTTAATAACTGGTTGAACCTCCTTTGGCAGCAATAACTTCAACGAAACGTTTCCTGTAGTTGCAGATCAGACGTGCACAACGGTCAGGAGTAATTCTTGTCCATTCCTCTTTACAGAACTGTTTCAGTTCAGCAATATTCTTTGGATTGGACACAAGAGAGGAAAGAAACTCTCAAAAGACTGCACTTATAGCACTCTGAGCCTGGACTAATAGTGGAAAAAATTGGGAAATTAAAATATAACTTTTATTCGGTATATTAAAATAAAGCACTCAATTAAAAACAACCAGAGAATGGGTGGCCTTTCCTAAATATTCAATAAGCCTTTGACGTGTCAAAAGTAAAAGGAAGGAAATTGTATAGGATGGTAACTAATTTGATGTTACCTTATAGAACACTATGTGCTGGGTAGGGCTTTGAAAAAGCCCGATACGGGCGAAACCGGTCAGGGGGTTGTAGAGCTTAGGGGAGCTCTATAGAATTTTTAAACTTTACCTCAGAATTGGTAGCTGGTATAGGATATTATAGAATTTAAACAGCCTTAGTGATATTAAAAATTACTTTAAAATTATCTTACGATGTTATCTACATTTCTATTTACTTAGCTATCACTATATTACAACAAACTAAATGCTGTATACCTTTAGCAACTAATGCTGCTGTAAATCAGCTATTCTAAAGCTGTATATTTAGTACTAATCTTTTGAGGAGGGAATATCTGAGCCTTAGTCCTGTTGACTATTAGATACTCATTATCAGGGAAAACGCTAGCGTGTTGTAAAATTGTTGGTAGCCATTACAAATGAATCTATGACCATAACTATTAAGTACAAACAGAATAGATAACAATTGTGAACATTACATGAAGATTAAACAAATTGTTATAATAAGCTAAAATATTTTACTAACCACAAACTTAGACCGGGTATACTCCGGCAACAGTCATTTGAACTGACTGTTTGCACAGCACTAATACATGTATATTGGCATGTTCAAACCAGCATATCAATTTGCATATGAGTTATCTATCTATTCACATGCTGCACCTTGTATGTGAGTTTAATATTTTATAAATGCATTCTCATTAGATTTGAATGATTCAGTTCATCTATTTTTGCAAATATATTTAAAGTGGTATACATAGCCAATATAATATTAGAACGAATCAGTTCATCTACTTATGCTAATATATTTAAAGTGGTATACATAGTAAATATAAGAGCTACAAAATATCATCATAATTAAATGTGAAGACACATGTTTACAATAAAGGACATTTCATGTCCACCAATAACACTATGGTCACAAAGAACACATGTTAACGACATGCTTTACAATTTATATAACTTAACATTTATTTAAACATAGTATCTAAGTGACTAGATATTCAGGTAAAGATACCCAACATTAATAAGAGTATGATATTAAATCACAGAACGTGGGAATCCATACTACATAGTATCCACCAAGATACTTAGGAAATTGTGATATCATATGACATCATATATAGGGAGAAACTAAGAAGTGATAGCATACAAAGTTCCACAATCATATCACTTAGTGACTAAAGTAAGCACTAATATGAATGTGCTATTATATGCAGAAATAAAGTGATATCATAGAACTGTTCATATCATTTCCTGCATAATTTCTGAGTATCATTAATGTGACAAAGTAACACAAACGAAACACATTCAAAAAAATGTAACTAAGATCTCTAACAGAAAACAGAGGACAATTTTCAAAATTCAATAAACCATCAAACAAACTTGCTCTGTTTTGTTTTTACTCCCATAAAAGTGTTACATCAAATGGTATCATAACACTATATAGGATGACTCCCACCAAAAAGTAACATAATTTATCACCATTATATATATTGTATCTGATACTGCAATACTAATCCTCCCTACCCAGCACATAGTGTTCTATAAGGTAACATCAAATTAGTTACCATCCTATACAATTTCCTTCCTTTTACTTTTGACACGTCAAAGGCTTATTGAATATTTAGGAAAGGCCACCCATTCTCTGGTTGTTTTTAATTGAGTGCTTTATTTTAATATACCGAATAAAAGTTATATTTTAATTTCCCAATTTTCTCCACTATTAGTCCAGGCTCAGAGTGCTATAAGTGCAGTCTTTTGAGAGGTTCTTTCCTCTCTTGTGTCCAATATATTACAAACTGCACAGCACCAACTTTTCTACTAAAATAAATAATAAGACATGAACATAGTGCATGTCAGCTAATTGAAATTTAGAAAAGGTTGCCGGTGTGGTGCCACTGTATTTGTGTTGTAGTAAAATATTCTTTGGATGTCTGGTGTGAATTGCTTTCTTGAGGTCATGCCACAGCATCTCAATCGGGTTGAGGTCAGGACTCTGACTGGGCCACTTCAGAAGGTGTATTTTCTTCTGTTTAAGCCATTCTGTTGTTGATTTACTTCTATGCTTTGGGTCATTGTCCTGTTGCAACACCCATCTTCTGTTGAGCTTCAGCTGGTAGACAGATGACCTTAGGTTCTCCTGCAAAATGTCTTGATAACTTGGGAATTAATTTTTCCTTCGATGATAGCAATCCGTCCAGGCCCTGACGCAGCAAAGCAGCCCCAAACCATGATGCCCCCACCACCATACTTCACAGTTGGGATGAGGTTTTGATGTTGGTGTGCTGTGCCTCTTTTTCGCCACACATAGTGTTGTGTGTTTCTTCCAAACAACTCAACTTTGGTTTCATCTGTCCATAGAATATTTTGCCAGTACTGCTGTGGAACATCCAGGTGCTCTTGTGCAAACTGTAAACGTGCAGCAATGTTTTGTTTGGACAGCAGTGGCTTCCTCTGTGGTATCCTCCCATGAAATCCATTCTTGTTTAGTGTTTTACGTATTGTAGATTCGTTAACAGGGATGTTAGCATTTGCCAGTGACTTTTGTAAGTCTTTAGCAGACACTCTAGGATTCTTCTTCACCTCATTGAGCAGTCTGCGCTGTGCTCTTGCAGTCATCTTTACAGGACGGCCACTTTTAGGGAGAGTAGCAGCAGTGCTGAACTTTCTCCATTTATAGACAATTTGTCTTACCGTGGACTGATGAACAGCAAGGCTTTTGGCGATACTTTTATAACGCTTTCCAGCTTTATGCAAGTCAACAATTCTTAATCGTAGGTCTTCTGAGAGCTCTTTTGTGCGAGGCATCATTCACATCAGGCAATGCTTCTTGTGAAAAGCAAACCCAGAACTGGTGTGTGTTTTTTATAGGGCAGGGCAGCTGTAACCAACACCTCCAATCTCAACTCATTGATTGGACTCCAGTTGGCTGACATCTCACTCCAATTAGCTCTTGGAGATGTCATTAGTCTAGGGGTTCACATACTTTTTCCACCTGCACTGTAAATGTTTACATGGTGTGTTCAATTAAAACATGGCACCATTTCATTCTTTGTGTGTTATTAGTTTAAGCAGACTGTGATTGTCTGTTGTTGTGACTTAGATGATGATCAGATCACATTTTATGACCAATTTGTGCAGAAATCCATATCATTCCAAAGGGTTCACATACTTTTTCTTGCAATATAAATATATATTATGAGTAAAGTCAGATATTGGGTAATCCTAGGATTCCCCGGGTAAAACGGACATTACCCAAGTGGCTGTGTGTAAAGCCTGATGTATACAGTATATATATATATATATATATATATATATATATATATATATATATATATATAATGAGTAAGGTCAGATATTGGGTAATCCTAGGATTCCCCGGGTAAAATGGACATTACCCAAGTGGCTGTGGGTAAAGCCTGATGTAAGATCAAATTCATTGAATCATCGGATCAAACATATGTAACCCCTTCCTTATCTATCTTTGGTGAGAATAATACAGGTTGGACGGTCACCTTTGACGCTGTGGCTTCACAGGAATGACCTAAGTCTCCGCTGGAGTAGGGAGTCTGGGACATCTTGATTAATGTAACATAAAGTGCCTCCACTCAGTGATAACAATTCTCAGGGAACCCACAACACTGAGACAATGAGTTCCCCACAACATGCAATAATAAACAGAAGCAGATAATAAAGTAACACAGAATATATTTAAATGCAAATAGAACAACATATAAATAACATAACAGTCCCACACTTTGCAGGGTACCCTTTTTCCCAAAATACACTGCTAAGTAAAGTCCCTTGTGGTGGTGCACGTTGGGGCCCTTTGTAAGTTTCAGATATCTGCTAAGTGTGAGGGATAACTGTAACTGTTCTACTACCTGAATCCTCCTGTAGAATGTTCTAGAAAAGGTCTGGCTGCTATCTCTGCTGCTTGCTTTTCCACTTAAGTGCTGACAGTCTGAAATGACAGCTCACTCTAGTCCTACTGTAGCTGCTTCTTACTGTGACATCAGGCTGAGTGTTCACAGCATGCAGGGTCCTGGATGCTTTATTTCCACTTAAGTGCTGACAGTCTGAAATGACAGCTCACTCTAGTCCCAATGCAGCTGCTTTTTACTGTGACATCAGGCTGAGTGTTCACAGCATGCAGGGTCCTGGATGCAGCCTTTATCATCCCAGGCAGAATCACACACACATCTTTCAGCAGCCCTGAACAGCTCTGACTAAACTCTCCTCACAGGAAGTCTCTGAAAAACTGCCAGCCTCGATTGGCTCTCACTACCATGTGATGCAGGGTTGAGCAAAGGGCAAAGTGCAAAGTGCAGTTAATCCCTGCAGCAAAATGACAAAGGGCTACATTCTCCCCCCTGTAAAATTCCTGCCTTCCACTGGCAGGGTAGATACATTAAATAATTAAACATCACTCTGGCACAAGTAACAAACTAATCTAATACAGCTGTGTTCCTGTACCTAACAATGTATTCAAGGTGTCAAGGGCATGTAATACTTGTATGACCTTGGAGTGGGACTCTTGCCAGTATGTGGGTTCCCCTATTCGGTCATAAGTGAATAATCTTGGTGGACGCCTATGTCTTTGACTTCCTCTTGAGTCTCTTTGTGGCAACTGTTGAATTCCTCCAGAAGTAGATCTCACTGCTCTGTTTGGAAAAGGTGCTATAGCTTGAGGCCTAAGTCTCCCCATAGAATATGTATCTGTGTCAGTAGATCTAGGGATGAAGTTGGGGCTTTCAGGATTAAGATCTGACTGAGGAGAAGCAACAGGAGGGTCAGAAGCTTTTGGCTGAGCATCAGGAGGTGTCCACCACTCTTGATCTAAACCTGAATTGTCATGGTTTTCTTCACTAGAATTATCTGCTTCCTTCATTCTGGTTGACCAACAGGTAACAAATGATTTCGATGCCATGCCTTAATTCGGCCTTCAGGCTCTTTTATTTTGTATACAGGAAGCCCTGGAAGCTTGGAAACCACTTCAAAAAGGGTGCCTTTCCACCGGTCAGCGAGTTTGTGTTTTCCGATAATACCTAGGTTTTTAAGGAGTACCTTATCTCCTGGCTGAATTTCACTATACCTGACTTTAGCGTCATAACGTCTTTTGTTATTTTCGTTAATCCTGGAACTAGCCTTCTCTGCCAGGTCATAGGCTCTTTGTAGACTCTGTTTCAAGTTGCAAACATACTGGTAATGTGGGACATGGGCCATTCCATCAGAAGAGACATCAAACTGAAGATCTATTGGAAGCCTTGCTTCTCGACCAAAAAGCAAGTAAAAAGGAGAATATCCTGTAGATTCATGTCTTGTGCAATTGTATGCGTGAACCATGGCTTCAACATGCCTACTCCAGGTTCTTTTCTCTGTATCGTTAAGGGTCCCTAACATGTCCAACAGGGTACGGTTGAACCTTTCAGGAAGAGCATCCCCTTCAGGATGGTAAGGAATAGTTCTGGACTTTTCAATGTTTAGCAGTTTCAAAAGTTCTTTTATGAGTCGGCTTTCAAAGTCACAACCCTGATCAGAATGAATTCGGCTAGGTAACCCATAGTGAATGAAAAACTTCTGCCATAGCACTTTGGCAACTGTGGTGGCTTTCTGGTCTTTAGTAGGGTAAGCTTGAGCATACCTGGTGAAATGATCAGTAACTACCAGTACATTTCCTACTCCTGCTGAATCAGTCTCAATACACAGAAAATCCATACAGACTAGATCCATGGGGCCAGAGCTCTTTAGGTGGCCCATTGGCTGAATACACCTTTGGAAATTATGACAATGCCTCTCCACAGACTCTCTCATTTTTGGCCAGAAGAAACGAACGAACCAATCCAAAAGTTTTGTCCACCACCAGGAGTTGTTGCAACTCAGCAGGTAAAGAGTTCAAGTATTTTTGGCACCCATTCTTAACAGCTTTTAATAATGGGCCCACTGTTGGGTCTTGAGCTTGAGTTTGTTGTTTATCCTCATTACTGATGCTTGTCCACTGGGGCAGGTTTACTGGGTAACACATAGCCTCTGGAACTGCCACAGCACTACAACTGAGTGAGTCGATGCATCTCAATTCAGAAAAGTTAACCCACCCATCTTCAGTGATAGAGGTCTGACACAATGCCCTTACTCCAGGGCCAGGAATTTCAATCCAATCTTCTTTATCTGTCTCTGGAGGAAGTCCAGGTCTCCGAGATAAAACATCAGCTCCCACATTAGTAGATCCAGGCTTGTATTTCAATGAGAAGCTATAGTTAGACAAAGCTGCAAGCCAGCGATGTCCAGTGGCATCTAGTTTAGCTCTGGTCAAGATATAGGTGAGGGGATTGTTGTCGGTCCTCACCTCAAATTCTGCACCATACAGGTAATCATGTAGTTTATCTACAATAGCCCACTTCAATGCCAGAAATTCTAGTTTATGCACTGGGTAATTCTTTTCAGCTTTAGACAAGCTCCGACTAATGTAGGCAACAGGCCTCAGCCCCTCAGGATGTGCCTGGTGGAGAATGCCTCCAAGCCCTTCCATGCTGGCATCTACATGAAGCACAAATGGTTTCTCAAGATCTGCATATGCCAGTACAGGAGCTTCAGTCATCTTACTTTTTTTTTATATTTAAAGTGGTATACATAGTAAATATAAGAGCTACAAAATATCATCATAATTAAATGTGAAGACACATGTTTACAATAAAGGACATTTCATGTCCACCAATAACACTATGGTCACAAAGAACACATGTTAACGACATGCTTTACAATTTATATAACTTAACATTTATTTAAACATAGTATCTAAGTGACTAGATATTCAGGTAAAGATACCCAACATTAATAAGAGTATGATATTAAATCACAGAACGTGGGAATCCATACTACATAGTATCCACCAAGATACTTAGGAAATTGTGATATCATATGACATCATATATAGGGAGAAACTAAGAAGTGATAGCATACAAAGTTCCACAATCATATCACTTAGTGACTAAAGTAAGCACTAATATGAATGTGCTATTATATGCAGAAATAAAGTGATATCATAGAACTGTTCATATCATTTCCTGCATAATTTCTGAGTATCATTAATGTGACAAAGTAACACAAACGAAACACATTCAAAAAAATGTAACTAAGATCTCTAACAGAAAACAGAGGACAATTTTCAAAATTCAATAAACCATCAAACAAACTTGCTCTGTTTTGTTTTTACTCCCATAAAAGTGTTACATCAAATGGTATCATAACACTATATAGGATGACTCCCACCAAAAAGTAACATAATTTATCACCATTATATATATTGTATCTGATACTGCAATACTAATCCTCCCTACCCAGCACATAGTGTTCTATAAGGTAACATCAAATTAGTTACCATCCTATACAATTTCCTTCCTTTTACTTTTGACACGTCAAAGGCTTATTGAATATTTAGGAAAGGCCACCCATTCTCTGGTTGTTTTTAATTGAGTGCTTTATTTTAATATACCGAATAAAAGTTATATTTTAATTTCCCAATTTTCTCCACTATTAGTCCAGGCTCAGAGTGCTATAAGTGCAGTCTTTTGAGAGGTTCTTTCCTCTCTTGTGTCCAATATATTACAAACTGCACAGCACCAACTTTTCTACTAAAATAAATAATAAGACATGAACATAGTGCATGTCAGCTAATTGAAATTTAGAAAAGGTTGCCGGTGTGGTGCCACTGTATTTGTGTTGTAGTAAAATATTCTTTGGATGTCTGGTGTGAATTGCTTTCTTGAGGTCATGCCACAGCATCTCAATCGGGTTGAGGTCAGGACTCTGACTGGGCCACTTCAGAAGGTGTATTTTCTTCTGTTTAAGCCATTCTGTTGTTGATTTACTTCTATGCTTTGGGTCATTGTCCTGTTGCAACACCCATCTTCTGTTGAGCTTCAGCTGGTAGACAGATGACCTTAGGTTCTCCTGCAAAATGTCTTGATAACTTGGGAATTAATTTTTCCTTCGATGATAGCAATCCGTCCAGGCCCTGACGCAGCAAAGCAGCCCCAAACCATGATGCCCCCACCACCATACTTCACAGTTGGGATGAGGTTTTGATGTTGGTGTGCTGTGCCTCTTTTTCGCCACACATAGTGTTGTGTGTTTCTTCCAAACAACTCAACTTTGGTTTCATCTGTCCATAGAATATTTTGCCAGTACTGCTGTGGAACATCCAGGTGCTCTTGTGCAAACTGTAAACGTGCAGCAATGTTTTGTTTGGACAGCAGTGGCTTCCTCTGTGGTATCCTCCCATGAAATCCATTCTTGTTTAGTGTTTTACGTATTGTAGATTCGTTAACAGGGATGTTAGCATTTGCCAGTGACTTTTGTAAGTCTTTAGCAGACACTCTAGGATTCTTCTTCACCTCATTGAGCAGTCTGCGCTGTGCTCTTGCAGTCATCTTTACAGGACGGCCACTTTTAGGGAGAGTAGCAGCAGTGCTGAACTTTCTCCATTTATAGACAATTTGTCTTACCGTGGACTGATGAACAGCAAGGCTTTTGGCGATACTTTTATAACGCTTTCCAGCTTTATGCAAGTCAACAATTCTTAATCGTAGGTCTTCTGAGAGCTCTTTTGTGCGAGGCATCATTCACATCAGGCAATGCTTCTTGTGAAAAGCAAACCCAGAACTGGTGTGTGTTTTTTATAGGGCAGGGCAGCTGTAACCAACACCTCCAATCTCAACTCATTGATTGGACTCCAGTTGGCTGACATCTCACTCCAATTAGCTCTTGGAGATGTCATTAGTCTAGGGGTTCACATACTTTTTCCACCTGCACTGTAAATGTTTACATGGTGTGTTCAATTAAAACATGGCACCATTTCATTCTTTGTGTGTTATTAGTTTAAGCAGACTGTGATTGTCTGTTGTTGTGACTTAGATGATGATCAGATCACATTTTATGACCAATTTGTGCAGAAATCCATATCATTCCAAAGGGTTCACATACTTTTTCTTGCAATATAAATATATATTATGAGTAAAGTCAGATATTGGGTAATCCTAGGATTCCCCGGGTAAAACGGACATTACCCAAGTGGCTGTGTGTAAAGCCTGATGTATACAGTATATATATATATATATATATATATATATATATATATATATATATATATAATGAGTAAGGTCAGATATTGGGTAATCCTAGGATTCCCCGGGTAAAATGGACATTACCCAAGTGGCTGTGGGTAAAGCCTGATGTAAGATCAAATTCATTGAATCATCGGATCAAACATATGTAACCCCTTCCTTATCTATCTTTGGTGAGAATAATACAGGTTGGACGGTCACCTTTGACGCTGTGGCTTCACAGGAATGACCTAAGTCTCCGCTGGAGTAGGGAGTCTGGGACATCTTGATTAATGTAACATAAAGTGCCTCCACTCAGTGATAACAATTCTCAGGGAACCCACAACACTGAGACAATGAGTTCCCCACAACATGCAATAATAAACAGAAGCAGATAATAAAGTAACACAGAATATATTTAAATGCAAATAGAACAACATATAAATAACATAACAGTCCCACACTTTGCAGGGTACCCTTTTTCCCAAAATACACTGCTAAGTAAAGTCCCTTGTGGTGGTGCACGTTGGGGCCCTTTGTAAGTTTCAGATATCTGCTAAGTGTGAGGGATAACTGTAACTGTTCTACTACCTGAATCCTCCTGTAGAATGTTCTAGAAAAGGTCTGGCTGCTATCTCTGCTGCTTGCTTTTCCACTTAAGTGCTGACAGTCTGAAATGACAGCTCACTCTAGTCCTACTGTAGCTGCTTCTTACTGTGACATCAGGCTGAGTGTTCACAGCATGCAGGGTCCTGGATGCTTTATTTCCACTTAAGTGCTGACAGTCTGAAATGACAGCTCACTCTAGTCCCAATGCAGCTGCTTTTTACTGTGACATCAGGCTGAGTGTTCACAGCATGCAGGGTCCTGGATGCAGCCTTTATCATCCCAGGCAGAATCACACACACATCTTTCAGCAGCCCTGAACAGCTCTGACTAAACTCTCCTCACAGGAAGTCTCTGAAAAACTGCCAGCCTCGATTGGCTCTCACTACCATGTGATGCAGGGTTGAGCAAAGGGCAAAGTGCAAAGTGCAGTTAATCCCTGCAGCAAAATGACAAAGGGCTACATTCTCCCCCCTGTAAAATTCCTGCCTTCCACTGGCAGGGTAGATACATTAAATAATTAAACATCACTCTGGCACAAGTAACAAACTAATCTAATACAGCTGTGTTCCTGTACCTAACAATGTATTCAAGGTGTCAAGGGCATGTAATACTTGTATGACCTTGGAGTGGGACTCTTGCCAGTATGTGGGTTCCCCTATTCGGTCATAAGTGAATAATCTTGGTGGACGCCTATGTCTTTGACTTCCTCTTGAGTCTCTTTGTGGCAACTGTTGAATTCCTCCAGAAGTAGATCTCACTGCTCTGTTTGGAAAAGGTGCTATAGCTTGAGGCCTAAGTCTCCCCATAGAATATGTATCTGTGTCAGTAGATCTAGGGATGAAGTTGGGGCTTTCAGGATTAAGATCTGACTGAGGAGAAGCAACAGGAGGGTCAGAAGCTTTTGGCTGAGCATCAGGAGGTGTCCACCACTCTTGATCTAAACCTGAATTGTCATGGTTTTCTTCACTAGAATTATCTGCTTCCTTCATTCTGGTTGACCAACAGGTAACAAATGATTTCGATGCCATGCCTTAATTCGGCCTTCAGGCTCTTTTATTTTGTATACAGGAAGCCCTGGAAGCTTGGAAACCACTTCAAAAAGGGTGCCTTTCCACCGGTCAGCGAGTTTGTGTTTTCCGATAATACCTAGGTTTTTAAGGAGTACCTTATCTCCTGGCTGAATTTCACTATACCTGACTTTAGCGTCATAACGTCTTTTGTTATTTTCGTTAATCCTGGAACTAGCCTTCTCTGCCAGGTCATAGGCTCTTTGTAGACTCTGTTTCAAGTTGCAAACATACTGGTAATGTGGGACATGGGCCATTCCATCAGAAGAGACATCAAACTGAAGATCTATTGGAAGCCTTGCTTCTCGACCAAAAAGCAAGTAAAAAGGAGAATATCCTGTAGATTCATGTCTTGTGCAATTGTATGCGTGAACCATGGCTTCAACATGCCTACTCCAGGTTCTTTTCTCTGTATCGTTAAGGGTCCCTAACATGTCCAACAGGGTACGGTTGAACCTTTCAGGAAGAGCATCCCCTTCAGGATGGTAAGGAATAGTTCTGGACTTTTCAATGTTTAGCAGTTTCAAAAGTTCTTTTATGAGTCGGCTTTCAAAGTCACAACCCTGATCAGAATGAATTCGGCTAGGTAACCCATAGTGAATGAAAAACTTCTGCCATAGCACTTTGGCAACTGTGGTGGCTTTCTGGTCTTTAGTAGGGTAAGCTTGAGCATACCTGGTGAAATGATCAGTAACTACCAGTACATTTCCTACTCCTGCTGAATCAGTCTCAATACACAGAAAATCCATACAGACTAGATCCATGGGGCCAGAGCTCTTTAGGTGGCCCATTGGCTGAATACACCTTTGGAAATTATGACAATGCCTCTCCACAGACTCTCTCATTTTTGGCCAGAAGAAACGAACGAACCAATCCAAAAGTTTTGTCCACCACCAGGAGTTGTTGCAACTCAGCAGGTAAAGAGTTCAAGTATTTTTGGCACCCATTCTTAACAGCTTTTAATAATGGGCCCACTGTTGGGTCTTGAGCTTGAGTTTGTTGTTTATCCTCATTACTGATGCTTGTCCACTGGGGCAGGTTTACTGGGTAACACATAGCCTCTGGAACTGCCACAGCACTACAACTGAGTGAGTCGATGCATCTCAATTCAGAAAAGTTAACCCACCCATCTTCAGTGATAGAGGTCTGACACAATGCCCTTACTCCAGGGCCAGGAATTTCAATCCAATCTTCTTTATCTGTCTCTGGAGGAAGTCCAGGTCTCCGAGATAAAACATCAGCTCCCACATTAGTAGATCCAGGCTTGTATTTCAATGAGAAGCTATAGTTAGACAAAGCTGCAAGCCAGCGATGTCCAGTGGCATCTAGTTTAGCTCTGGTCAAGATATAGGTGAGGGGATTGTTGTCGGTCCTCACCTCAAATTCTGCACCATACAGGTAATCATGTAGTTTATCTACAATAGCCCACTTCAATGCCAGAAATTCTAGTTTATGCACTGGGTAATTCTTTTCAGCTTTAGACAAGCTCCGACTAATGTAGGCAACAGGCCTCAGCCCCTCAGGATGTGCCTGGTGGAGAATGCCTCCAAGCCCTTCCATGCTGGCATCTACATGAAGCACAAATGGTTTCTCAAGATCTGCATATGCCAGTACAGGAGCTTCAGTCATCTTACTTTTAAGTAGCTGAAAAGCCTCTTCACAGGAATTAGTCCACTTATCTCCTATGGGTTTCTTGGAATGCAGGCTCTTCTGCTTGGCATTCTCTCCAGGCTCCAATTTCAGAAGATTGTGAAGACTTCAGGCTATCTTGGAATAACCTTCTACAAAACGACTGTAGTAACCGCAGAACCCCAAGAATGAACGTAGCTCTTCAATATTCTTTGGTCTTGGCCAATTTACCACTGCTTCTATTTTTGCTGGGTCTGTGGCCACACCTTCTGCAGAAACTATATGTCCAACATAAGCCACTGAGCTTCTTGCAAATTTGCATTTGTCAACTGATAACTTCAGACCTTCCGCTTGCAATCAATCTAACACCCTCAGCACCCGATTTTCATGTTCTTCAGGGGTTCTTCCAAAAATTATTATATCATCCAGATAAACAAGGCACTCTCTTGGACTAAGGTCCCCAAGGGTCTTTTCCATTAATCTCTGGAAAGTTGCTGGGGCCCCGGTAATCCCTTGTGGCATACGGGTAAACTGGTAGAAACCCAAAGGGCAGATGAATGCTGTTTTCTCTTGGTCTTCTTTTTTCATGGGAACTTGATAATATCCAGAGCGGAGATCCAATACACTAAACCATTTGCTACCAGATAGAGCATTCAGTAGATCTTCTATTCGGGGTAGTGTATACTGGTCAGGAATTGTTCATTTATTTAAAGTTCGATAGTCTATACACAATCGCACAGAGCCATTCTTTTTCCTCACCACTACAATGGGAGAAGCATAGGGACTTCTAGATTCTTTGATAATGACAGTATCTTCCATTTCTTGCAAGATGTTTCTCACATCCTCCACATCTCATGGTGCTATACGTCAAGACCTCTCACGAAAGGGAGCAGAGTCCGTCAATCTTATGGTGTGTTGTGCACTCCTGCAACACCCTACATCCATGTCTTTAGTTGAGAAGACTCCTCTTCTGGTTTTTAGAGCTTTAAGCAAGCTCTCTTTCCATTCAAATGGTAAACTTGAGTCTCCAAAATAAAACTCCAATTCTCCTGAGGAGTTGACTGCTGGTTCTATGGGAAGGGAAGAAATTGGGGTTATTTCCTCTAAGAGGTGAAGGATTCCCAATTCTTGACAATGATCAATATGGACAACTCTTGGGGACAGATTACAGACAGTTACTGCAAAAATGCCTTTTGTGCCTTTCTGCCAATCCTTGACTTCAGGCATAATCATCCAGCCCTTTCGAATGTCCTCTTCAGGAATAGATTCTACACAATAGATCTGTGCACAATTAATCATACTCTCCTGTAAGGTGGGTACAGCTTTAACAGATTTCATTTCTCCAGGTCGTAAAGTCAAAGGCTGGGGGCCCCATTAATGGAACTGCCCAGTCAGTGATTCTTGAGCTAATTTGTGACATTGGTGTCTTAGGGCAGGCTCCAATTCAGCCATCTGATTAATGGATACATTTCCTACCTCTTGCAAGTAGGATCTAAACAAGTTTCGAACCATACTAGTGTTGGTTCCCAGGAGAATGGAGAAACTTGATTGTTTAGGGGTAGGGCACAACAGAGCCTCCACATCCATGGAGCAAGTCTTTCCAGTGTTCAGTTGTGGGGTGACAATCTGCACTCTGACTACTCCTTCTACTGTACAGGCTTGTGAACCTAGCCCCCATAAACTGACATCTTTAGCTGTGGCAATAGGTAAGTGACGTAGGTGAGCATCATAAAATGATCTGAAGATAATGGTCACCTGGGATCCAGTGTCTAGCAATGCAGAAGCTGGGATGCCCTCAACCATAAGTGATACCAGTGGCTTGGGTCCAACTCTGATACTTGCAGCTGTTTCCAGGCTCTTAATGTGACACTTCTTCCAATGAGTACACTTTTTTTTTCTAGAAACTTTTCTTTTGGGTAAGGTATCTGTGACAAAGGTTTCAACCTGAAGAACATCTTCTTTATGTGTACAATGGGATGCTATATGCCCAAGCCCATTACATCTAAAACACCTGAGAGGTTTGTAATGTTTAATATCCTGGGTAGTTGAATTGATTGATTCACAATTTCTTAGTTGAGGTTCTTTTTTCTTTTTTGTACTTTTGATTTTCTGGGAACTGTCCTGAGTAGGATTTCTCAGGAGCTCTTATCCGTGAATGAGTAAGATGAGTCTTCTCTATAGTCCTTACTTCCTTCATTACTTCAGCAAAACATAGAACCTTTTTAATACATAAAAGATTCTCCAAGGTTGCTGCACAGGAGTCTCCAGGTAGTGTTCCTCTAAGGAGCTGTTTGCACCGGTATTTGTCAATTTCAGATGCGGAAATGATCCCTTTCTCCACTAATGTTCCTACTATGAGTTCTACTCTCACAACATAGGCTGACAGTTTTTCACCTTTTACTTGAACTGTATTTGCATATCGTTCTCTCAACTCAAACTCATCTTCTTCCTCTGCATATGCAGTCATTATAATTGGAAGGAGCTCTGATGCAGAAGCTTGAGGATGGATAATTTGATGGTGCTTTACCAGGTCTAAGGCCGGACCTTTTAAACCTTCAATGAGCCTTTGTCATTTCACATCCTCAGAACAAGCCCATTCTCTAAGAAGCTGCAAAGTAGTGTCTCTCCAGGATTTGAAGCACTCTTCTCCAACAGGAGTAGGATCAATCCCAGAGAAAATCTTCAGTCTCTTGTAATTGTGAATGTGTTGAGCTTGGGTCAGTTCCACCGCTAATTGTTTAAGTACATTTGTTATGGGAAAAGAAATCTCTTGCTTAGGAGAATCATTCTTTAGTCTCCTTTCACTTACTATAGAACTGCCTTCAGAATCATTTACATTTAAATCATCTTCAGACTCACTGTCACTATTTTGAAATATCAGGTCAGAATAATCACCCTCCTCGTGGTCAGAATCTCCTTCTGGGTATACTATCAGGCACCCTTTAGGGTCTGCTCCAAGTATAGGGATTCTAGTTGTTCCTTTTTCTGGATTTATATCCTGGTCCCCCTGAACAAGGGTCATACCATGAGTTCCTGTTTTCTTAGCATGAACTATGGCAGGGTTTTCCAGGGATCAGTTTTAGGGCATCTATAAACTTCCTCCGGCTGGGTCCAATAGGAGTTTGCACAGCCACAACCTTCTGGGGAGGAACCCTCATTATTCTAGCCCACTCTCTAACATCTCTGGGTGATGGAACAGGGGTCTTGCTTAAACACTTCTTACTGTCCCAGTTCATCTCAGCGTTGCCTCCATCTGTAAACCCTTCCTTATCTATCTTTGGTGAGAATAATACAGGTTGGACGGTCACCTTTGACGCTGTGGCTTCACAGGAATGACCTAAGTCTCCGCTGGAGTAGGGAGTCTGGGACATCTAGATTAATGTAACATACAGTGCCTCCACTCAGTGATAACAATTCTCAGGGAACCCACAACACTGAGACAATGAGTTCCCCACAACATGCAATAATAAACAGAAGCAGATAATAAAGTAACACAGAATATATTTAAATGCAAATAGAACAACATATAAATAACATAACAGTCCCACACTTTGCAGGGTACCCTTTTTCCCAAAATACACTGCTAAGTAAAGTCCCTTGTGGTGGTGCACGTTGGGGCCCTTAGTAAGTTTCAGATATCTGCTTAGTGTGAGGGATAACTGTAACTGTTCCACTACCTGATTCCTCCTGTAGAATGTTCTAGAAAAGGTCTGGCTGCTTTCTCTGCTGCTTGCTTTTCCACTTAAGTGCTGACAGTCTGAAATGACAGCTCACTCTAGTCCTACTGTAGCTGCTTCTTACTGTGACATCAGGCTGAGTGTTCACAGCATGCAGGGTCCTGGATGCTTTATTTCCACTTAAGTGCTGATAGTCTGAAATGACAGCTCACTCTAGTCCCAATGCAGCTGCTTCTTAAGGCTGTGACACACTGCAAGCGGAGCAACGCGCAGCGTGTACATGCAGCTGTGTGCGCTCAGTGTGTCCTGCCTTTTCATCCTCTGAGCACTCTGCTGCATCAGGTCGCGTAGCTGAGCGCTCAAAGATGAAATATCTGAACTTCAGAAGCGATGCAACGCGGAATCGAAGCAGCTGCTTCGCCTCGCGTCGCTCTGCTTGCAGTGTGTCACAGCCTTTACTGTGACATCAGGCTGAGTGTTCACAGCATGCAGGGTCCTGGATGCAGCCTTTATCATCCCAGGCAGAATCACACACACATCTTTCAGCAGCCCTGAACAGCTCTGACTAAACTCTCCTCACAGGAAGTCTCTGAAAAACTGCCAACCTCTGATTGGCTCTCACTGCCATGTGATGCAGGGTTGAGCAAAGGGCAAAGTGCAAAGTGCAGTTAATCCCTGCAGCAAAATGACAAAGGGCTACACATATATACAATGCATTGTAATCCCCCCCAAAAATAGTGTAGATGGGGGAATTACATTACACCAGGCTTTACCCACAGCCACTTGGGTAATGTCAGTTTTACTCGGGTAATCCTAAAATTATCCAGATTTCTAATTTTTCCAGTAACATATCAAAATATATTTTTAAATATATATATATATATATATATATATATATATATATATATATATTATACATATGAACTGCCAAATTTCAGCACAATTACATTTTTTGTTTAAAGTTATGCAACATTAAAAAATCCAAGTTTAAACACAATCTTCAAACCAGTGCTGGATTGGCCCACTGGGATGCCAGTCATGGAGCGAGCCTTGTGTTTATTGTGTAGCGCATTTCTTCAAGGGTGTGGAGTCCTGTGTTGGCAGAAAAGTGGCCCTAGGCAAGGTAGGGGGGTTCAAGCA